>NW_010174074.1:108508-122383 GCF_000695765.1 Mesitornis unicolor
AGCCCTTGCTCAGGTCTTATATTACAAGCCCAGCCTTCCTGTTCTATGCAGCATTTTGGTTATTACTGAGAATATGAAATAATGCTGTCCATCACCTTTAACAGAAATAGTATTGGGCCATGGTTCAGACAACCCAGGGCACTGGGAATGAGTTCCTTACGCCTTTTGGCTGCACCTCACAAACACATTTCACCTACTGAGGATTTCTGGAGCCTGTTGCCTTTCTGTACTGAGACAGCTCTGCAGATCAGGACCTTGCCACAAAATCCTCTTCTCAGCACCTTAAGCCTGCAGGTCTGCTCGTGGTTTGCCTTCTCCAGCCATCCCCGGGTTGGAGTGAGCACATCGCTGCGGTGTCTCTAATAGGCACAAGCTGTCTCTATGGCAATGAGAGACAGGAAGCACCTGAGAAAGATGCTGCAGAAAGGAATGTGTCTGGCACCAGGAGGAGACAGCAGAATGTGCAGAAGCCTGGAGGGAAATGTTCCCTGCAGGCTTAAGAAAGTGATGTGGCCATAGGATGACATAAGTGACCCAGCAGAGGACAGCAATACATGTCTGTTTTCTCCAAGTCAGGCTTTTCTTCCAGCTAATGTTTTCATTACCTTTTATTTATAATGGATTAAATTTTAACTATGCAGTACTATAAAAAGTTCTTACTGCACATCACCCAGCTCAATCTTCATCAGGCTCCTGTAAACTAGGAAATGCCACCTTTCCAGCTTTCTAGTGCTGAATTGCACAGCATGTTATGTACCTTGTTGTAGTGCAGAAAGGAGTGTTATGAAATAACAAGTACTGCATAAGAGTACTTTCAGGTGCTCTCTGTATTTTGTGTCAGGCTTTTCCTCACTCTGGAAGAACAGCAGTTAAAAGGCATCACATTAGCATAAAAACCATATTTAACTAAAAACATACCTGCTATTGTTTTATAACTGATGGTACAGAACAGGAAAGAAAGTACAACCTTCTAATTCACTCTTCCCTATTTATTGTTTCCTTTTTAACACTTCATTCAGACCAGAACAATGAAATGGCCTTGTTAGGCTCAGCCTGTTTATGGCTACCTTTCAGTTCTCAGGTACTAGTGCCATCTTGCCTTATATACAGGATAAAGGGAAGTATGTTTAAAAATTTACAGGCTTTAATTTTGTGGGGATTTGACATGTCACTAGAGAAAGTGCAATAAAAGTTCTCGAGCTTCTGCTTCTGCTATAGACTAAACTACTGATCGTGATCAAGACAATATAACAGGGATTATTAGTCATATTGCTACAATTCATATTCACAAATTAATTTTAACCCTGCATGTACCTATTTGCTTTCAAAAAATTACCAAGAACACAAAGGCCACTTTTACATTTAAATCCCTAAAAAAGAAGCTCTCTATAAAAGTCACTGCAGTTCACCTCCATAATTTCAGGGGGCAGATTATTTCTACTTACAAATTTTTACTTGCACTAAATAAAGTAAGAAGCAATGCAGCATGGATTTGCAAGCTTATTCACCTGTGCTGTATTCCTACTGCATGCTCTTTCACAGACACTTATTCTTTACAAATGGGGAGGAGTGAGGGGGAGAGTGGGAAGGATAAAATACTGGGATGGGAAAGAAGTATATAATCCTGAATCCACTGGAGAAATCAATACATAGGTAATATATTCAAATTTCATGTGTGTGTATAAACAAAAGATTGGGACTTAGATATAAATATGCATATGGTATATGGATTTTTTTCTGGAATTACTCCTTAAGAACATAATACTGCTGCCCTACTGCTGTGGTTTTCAAAACTCACATCTTTTCTAAAAGCGAAAATGTCTGCACCTAGCAGATTCTAACTTTGTGTGGGTGTGTAACCAACTTGGTTACCAAAGAAACTAGTTCATGTTCCACACTACTTAAAACTAATATTACTATTAGAATAAATAATTTGAGGAAGAGGAAAGGAAGGAGGAGGGAGGGGAACATGACTGCACTGCAGATTTGTAACAACCAATTAATGGCCAGAGAGAGAAATGCCATAGCCTCTGTCACAAAATTTCTAGTCTCCCTACACCTACCAAACAAGCCTTTGCTCTCGATGCAAATATTTCAAAACCAAGCCTACACTGCTGTGTTCACGCACCACTGCACTGCCTACATGACGTGTTTTCTGCATAAGTGAGGTAAAGTTGCAGACATCTTGTACTGTTGCCAAGACACTCTGACACTTGCTCAGAGACACCCATCGTCTGCTGCCGCTGCTGCTCCTGCTGCTGCTGCTGCTGCTCAGAAATGCTTTGACTTCCTACACTTCAGTGCCATACCAGGGCTGTCCCTGGCCACTTACACCTTCCGTCTTGTTTTTCCATTGGGTTTGCCTTTCTTCTTTGCAGCAGTATTCACCTGTATCTGGAAGGTAAAATAAATCAAAGAATAGAGCCTGACCATTTCTTTTGGGGAGAAATATTGTACTGCTTTGTATTTGAGATGCTGGCTGGGTCACACACACATGCTTAATGCAGCCTCAGACCATCACCACCACCTGCTTTTTCACCTAAGGAGCTGAAGCATCTAACTCACTGATTTTCACTTGTTTCCCCAAAAAAAAAGCCCATCTCTGGCTCCCCTGCACTGTCTGCATGGGGGTTAACTTCCACGTTCGTGAATGCAAAGCAAGAGCCGAGAGTGGAAGCCAGGAGAAAGACGCCCATGGACGGCCCGAGCCGCCCAGCTTGGCCCACGCCGCAGGGCCGGGCCACCTCAGGAGAGGCCGCCCAATATCCCCCCGGCCACGAAGTGGCACTCAGGCCTCGTGAGGCCTCCAGGCTCCGGCTCCTCCGCCGTGCCATCCGCCGCCAGGGCAAGGCGGACGGTCAAGGCCCTCAGGGTCGACCCCTGCCCCAGACCACACCGCCACCGGCCCGGGCCGAACCACAGCCCCGGCCCCCACCTGGCACTGCTAAGCCCGCGGGAGCGCTGCGCAACACCGCCGCCCCGTGGCCGCAGGCGCCCGGCCACCCTTCGCAGCCTCCTCGTCGGGGTGGGAGCCGCTGGCGCCTTCGCTTCTCACCACCCTTTTTTTGTGGCTTTTCCTCTCCCTTCAGAAGGAAACTCACGGCGCTCCCTGCTGCCTGTGGGAGGGCGGGAACGGGCCTGCGGCGGCAGAGCCGGTGGAAGCCCACAGCAGGATGTGAAAGGAGAAGGTGTGGGGAGGAGGAAAGGGAAACCGAGGAAAGAGTAAAGGAGGACAAAGCAGAGCAGAAAACCCAGGATCTGATATGGAAATAGGGCGCAACGATGTCTTGTGCACCTGCCGGGCAGAAGCGGGGGTGTCGCCTTGCCCCAGGGCCATGATTTGGCAGAGCATGGCACAAGTGCGCCAGCAAGCTCCTTCGCAGGATCCTTCCAAGAACTGGAGGCAAGGGGAATCTACAACACCGCAGTCAGTGTAAATGGAAGATACTGTTTTTACAAGAACTAATAGCCCTTTTTTTTCCCAGGTATTCCTCTGTGTTTACAGTCTGTGGCAGCTGATGCATCGGCAGGCTGGCGGCATCCCCAAGGACAGCTGAAAGCAGCAGAGCCTCAACAATGGCAAATGAAAAGAAATTATGAAGCTTTACCAAGAGACACTGGAGCTTAGCAATCTTGACCCTGAAGTCCACCTTACTGAAGGTTTCCCTGTGTCATTACCTTTTTTCTCACATTTGTGAACTTGATTGTGCTTTGTATCCCGCTCCCTTTCTTCCTCTCTCAAGCTGCATCCAGTTTCACCTCTGTCCAGGCCATTCCAAGCCACCTGGACATGTGGCTACAGATCAGTGACCCAGGAATTAGTGTCACTTATCTTTAGTTTCTCTTTCACTCAGAGGATCTCCCAGCCCTGACAAGAAGACAGATAACAAATTTCAGAAGCTAAGGCTGAGTTCACTCACCTTACTGCAGCTCTTCCCCACTCAAGCCCTTTCCTCACATACTTTTACCCAGACAAAACTGTGCTTCCCAGCTCTCAAGTATCAGTCTCCAGGCAGTCAGACATAGTGAGAAGCAAGGATAAAATCTGATTAGCAAGAAGGTATACAGCCATGTAACTCATGAATCTTTCCTCTTCTTTTACCCTTTCCACTTCTTTCCAGTCCCAGCTTCCTTCCAGCACCTACAGCAAATGATGCAGAGCCTGGCCTCCAGGGAACAGACTCCTTCCATATGAAACTCCTTCCCTAGTCAATCCTGGATGCCTAAAAAGGAAGGGCTTAACCCTAAAAAAACCTAATCTGTTACCATGTAAGTAGAATGTCTGTGCACACTGAGGGCAAATTACGGTCATATTGGCATTTCAAATTAGATGTTTCTGAACATTTCAGTGTTTGACTCTGAAACCTGAATGCTCTTTAAATATATATCTATAGATAAATTCCAGAACGGGGCAGGGTGGGTGATTTTAAAGCAAATGGCTTTCCCTCCCTCACATCAATTCCCACCTGCAGTACTGTCTCAGAGGACCCAATGGTAGATTTGAACACTTAATATACAGACTTTGTATAGCCGAGGGAGGTTGAAACACTCTCTTTACTATGATTGTTGCTACTCTTCTCTGGGAACAGAAGAGACTCAGGAATACAAAGAGGGGCATGTATCACAGTGGTTACAGACACATCTCCCTGTTCATTTTTCGCTGCTGTAAGTAATGTGTTCCCCAGGCCTGGGATTCACTCTCTTACTGTTATATCACACCTGCTGGTCCAAGTTCCCCTCTGCACCATTATTCCCCATCAGCTTCCTAAGATTTCTGTATTTCCATGCACCTCTGTTCCTCTCCATTACAGTAAGACTAATTCACCTTCCATGATATCAGAGGAGGATGCATTTAAAAAAAAAAAAAACAACAAAAAAAACCCAACGAACAAAAAAACAGGAAAACAATCTCCCTGAACATAGCAGAATTGCCAGGGACCAGAGCAGCCCCTGGCTTCCAAAAAAAGCAATTGCAAAGCCCCAAACTGAGCATGCTAAATACAATGTGGTTTAAGCAGCCATCTCTTAGGAACCATCTGCTAAGCATGTGCAAATAGTGACTTTTGAGATTATTATGACTTAGTGAATTTGGGAAGAATTTTACAGGAACAGCAAGAGGAGGCTTTAAGTACTACTGCGACATAAATATTACGGAATAATGAAATACTGGTTTTAGTCTTAGGAATAACATTCATCTCCCATGAACCAAAATGTAAGCTTGCAGCAGCCTTGAGGGAAAAAAATACTCTTAATGATTTCCTCAACTGTACAGTAAATTTCATTGAAATATAGAAGTCTTTCCTCATATGATATTCCCATGCAGTTAAAACAAAGTGTGTGCTCTCAGGTGCAAAGCCAAACTCAATTAGTATTATACGCAAACCAGAATATACCCTGAATTCTGATCAGAGGCAAGCTGATGATTCATACTGCCATGGTCTGCACATTCGTATTTGCTAGGAAAGCCAGTGTACGGCTTGATAAGGGGTTTTGATCCAAAAATAGACACATAGGCAATTTTAAACATTTGCCTTAGAAAATTAGGTTTTGACACTCTGCTTTAATTGTGTGTCATCTAATGCTGATGGGCACTTACCCGAGTAGAACACTGGCTCCTCGATTAAAATGTAAAATAACATGTGACATTTACAGTAATAATATAATTCCATATTCATGAGCAGAAAGCGCTGTTTGGAATGCAGCTTTCATAGAAAGCAAACCCAAAAACCCTATAAAGATCAAATGTACATCATACAGTAGGGTGATTCCTGCTTTTGTTTTTATCTCAGGAACAATCAGGAACAACTGGAAAAATCAAGATACTCCTATGAAAAGCAGGTAAGAGAAAAAGGAATCTGATGTTTACTTACTTTGAATACACACCTGCTTAAATACCTGATGTTTCCGAACTGAAAATGTATGCCTTAAAAATAAATCAAATGCTGTATGTATTTCACCTGCCCATAAAATGTACACCTGTGACTTACTGCAGTGGGTTTCTTCCAGCACTGTACATTCCCTGCTTTGTCATGGGAGATTTTTAGTGCTTAAAAATAAAACCAGGCAGGCTGTTGTCTTACCCAAAGCACAGTCCTCAAAGAAATCTTCAGTTACTGTCCTGCATATTCTTTACATGACAACATGGGGTAAGCAAGTAACGGGAGATTTTTAAGGGCAATTCAAATATGGCTGTGGTACATTTTTAGTGATCACGTATAACATAAGGGATGTATGAATGGCCAATCTCCTGCTTTAAAATAATGTGGCTGTTTTGGTTGTTAAGTTTTGCTACTTAAAGGTCCTAACTGGCCCTCTCCTACTGTTTTCTCCTGATTGTAACCAGTCCCTGACTTCATTCATGGGTACTTACAGCAATGCAGGGGAAAAGCATGTTTGTGACAGACAGAAAGGACAGCAGCAGCTCAAGGCACAGCAGAGAAGCAGCATGGAGGTACGCCCAAACTCCTGTCAAGCACATACCTGGTGCAATTGCCTGTTGTATGCTGGTAAAGCACTGGGGCAGGACTGGGACAATGGCCACATGGGTTCCATATTTTTGTGGAAGGCTGAGAATGGCTTTTTAAAGACTAATTAAAACCCACTTTCCCTTTATTTTAATTGTATTACTTTGGTTTTTGTTTCATTGTGTCATTTTGAGATTTAATAACACTTGATAAAGCATAACAGAAGGAACGTTAAAAATGATCCTACAAATAAGTGTTCTCTAGTCTCTAGTTGTATTCTACAACTTGACTTTTGTATATCATATTGTATTTCCTACGTGCTGTTAAATTGCTCATTATGCTTATTCCACTCCCTGTGAGAGGCAGACAACCGTTCTCATCCCAGTTTTAAAGATGAGGAAACTGAGGCAAGAGGAACTTTTCAGTGAATTGACTGTGACCATACAGCTGCAGTAGAGCCAGATTCCTGCAGCTTTCAGGCCTTGGTCCATCGTCTGTGCTGCGTCCTGTAAATTATGCAAAGCCTCTGTGATATTGTCTAAAATCTAGTCAACCTGATACCAGTTCATACACACATTCTGAAAGGCTGGAGAAAAAATGAGAGATTTTTAAAAAAAAACATCCTTACGTCCTTTACTGAAGGTCTCTTACTTTATAGCCAACTGCGCTGTCAATATGACTCAATACGCAATCTAGATGCAGGTGGAAGAACGTGACAGAGCAGTATGAAGACAATTCTGAGTCAGAGTGTGCTGTCCTAAAGCTGTACATCTGTAATTTATATTTAGATAATTGTCTTTACTAACAGCTTTAGAGACACAAAGCCTAGCCAAGGGCTATAAAGGGAGCATAAGTCAGAATGTGAAGCAGGAAGGCAGGGGAGAAATAGGCGGATCAACTCTGACTATAGAGCTTGGCTCCTGCACCAGGGACTACCACCAAGCCCATGTTTTCTGTTTTCGTAGGTGAGCGAGGGATGAGCTGGCCTCTGTGCTCGGTAATAAGTGTCTCTGCATCTGCAAATTCCAGATTATTTTTCTTATACTTAATCAGATGTGGATGTGTAACACCTAACCTACCCTTTGGCTATATCCTAGAGTCACAGGAAATAGTGCTGACAGACAGAGACCTTGAGGGGACATGTAGTCCCTTCTTCTACCCCAAGGTGGGATTAGCAATACTTAGGTTCACACCTACACATTTATCCAGCTTACTTTTAAAATCCTCCAATGCTGGAAACCCTACACCCTTCCCAGGTGACCCTAGGGCTCCACATTACTGTAGAAAGATGTTACTGTTAGAAAGTTTTGCTACTATCTCACTTAAAGGTCCCTTGCTTTCATTTAAGCCTATCTGTGTAAATATATCTATATATAGATGTATAGAAACATTTACATATATGTCATACACATGTATAGCGTACGTGTGTGCGCATTCACATATTTTTGTGTATATATGTGTGCATATGTGTGTATTTATTTCTAAATCTGAAATCAGATGCTAACCTATTTCAATAGCTCCATGTGTTTTCTGCTTTCACTTGCAACCTACTTGTTTTGCCCAGTTTTGTGTAAAGGCACATAAACAGAAAAGAAACATTCACACTATTCTAGGAGTTACACTCTGCCAAAATCCCAGTGTCTCCAGACATATTTACTAAATTTCTAGTTAATGTTTTGTTTCATACTAAAACTTGTTTATCTCTTAAAGCAGTGCTTTACTCTTAACACAAAGCAGCCATCCATTTTATACACTTAACTGTGATAGTCAAATTATAAATTCCTATTTTCCTGAAAAAATTTAACCACAAATTATAACTCTTTTTTTCTTTTGGTCCCTTGAATCCTGAATAATGCAATTGTTTTTTTCTAGTATAATCAGGGTTATTCTAATAAGAATTTAGTGTTGTGTAGACATCATAGCACAAACACAGCTATGCTTCTTCATTGTCTCACAGACTTCTTTCCCAAATAATATATTGTTTAAGCCTGTCCTCCCCTTCTTTGAACAAATTCATGATCTTGACAAACTTTGTGCATTTTCTGTTTTTTTAGGAAGCTGCATGATCGAGTTATCTGATGCAACTGTGTTCAATTAACATCAACCAGACTGGGACACTGGGCAGATTTATTGTGCTGTCTTGTCTGCTTGTTTTGTTTCTTAAAATGTAGTATGAAAGCTGTAAATTGACTCGTCTGCTTATATTATCTGTAACATTTCAGTACATCAGGACCATTTAGACTGCATTTCAAAATAAGAACTTAATCCATCTTTCCACAAGGATGGACTTTTTTTCAGGCCATTATTGTTTATGGCAAAGGAAAGACCTGTCTCTAAGGCAGGCAGAAATGTCAGCAGTCACTGTTTAAAAAAAAAAACAGGTGAGAGGCCGTGATTAATAATCTGGTCAATCACAAATATCAGATGGCCTAGCCAAAAATATAGCCAGAGAGTGATGGTTCAAAAGCTTCAGCTTAAGAAGTAAATCTAGGTCTAACACAATATGAAAGAACCCTAATAAAAGCAGAGCTGTGTTTTTGTGCAGCCTATGCCAATATGTGAGGGAACAGACCCGTCCTTCCCCTCTACTGAGTTTTCATACAAGCAGAGAAAAAAAGCGCAGGCTCCCTGTTACATTCCAGTTTGTTTTTTCAATCTGTTCATGTTAATGGTACAATCGGGGATCTCCAATTTTTGTGTCATCACTGCCAGCAGCAGGCTAATGGAGCATCTCAAAGACAGACCACAGAGCTGCAGTTCCAGCCACACAGGGCACTTCCCTCTTTTTTATTACACTCTATAAAAGATAAGTCACACACACTTTCTCTTAGCAGTCCTCATGAATCAGCAAAGAGATGCTGAAGAGTGACCATCAGGGCACTCAGGAAAGAATCAGGTGCCAGCTGTCAAAGGATTTCTTGGTGATTTACATTCTTTTTATTTATCTCTGTATCCAGTAGGAGGAACAGGCCAGCAAGGAGCATTTACGTATTTGCATTTTACAGGACAGGCTGCAAAAAGGAGATGTTGTCATGCAGGAGCAGGAGGAAGGATTTCTTTCCCTTTAGCTGATGCAAAAGGATATTCCAGTTCCTGTGACTTCTCCCAAGGTCTGCATTAGCAAGTCCAATTAGGGGATGTATGTCCTGTCACGGGTGGCAGAACGTCAGGGCACTGGGGAGTGCAACACCAGAGTGCACAGCCATAGCTTTTCTTCAGCTCTACCTCCCTCTTCCGTTTGGTGAACACTACGGGCTTACGCATGCTGAAGGAAAAATTTCAACACGATTTATTTTGTCAGTAGCCTATTTCAGGAGGGAAGAAATCAGCCATCTTGAATTCTGGCAATGAAATCTGGGGATGCACACTGCAAAATGTGCGGCCATCCCTTGGCAGGGATTGCTTCATGGTTTGTACGTTAGGTAAAGAAGGCAGCTGTTGTTCAGATAGCCCCATCCTTCATGCCCTAAGGGCTTGTTCTGAGAGAGATCACACTAGCTAAAAATTCTGCTTTGATGCTCTATTTCATTTCTGGTTTCTCTGGTTGTAGAGTTTAACACATCACCTTAGTTTTAGAGTTCTCAAACTGTGATGATGGTGTTTGTGCCTGTGATGCCCCACTCTTTGGTGCCAGCCAAGAGAAGGTGGGGCTGAGGAGATGAAAAGAGAAAAGTGAACAGTTTTCACTGATTAAATATAAACTATTAACTGCACTGAGACTGGCTTACAATTTCCCATGGTTGCTTCTAGAAAGCCCTTTTCAGTATAAGCAAATTGCCATCCTTGTGGGAGAAGTTCTGCATGTATCAGTGAAGAGAACGATACTTTTGGGCAATCTTCCTGCTGTGGTGGGACCCAGGCTGGAAATAAGGAGGAGACCTCCTTCTGCTTCACTTTTCTGTTAACTGCAAATGGATAAAAGTTACAAGTTGTGAGGTTCCCTCACCAATCTGCAATGGGAGATTAACTTTATCGTTAACCTTGTCTGTGCCCTCACCAATTTAATTGGCATTGGCCCAGGTCCCAGACCTGAGGCCAAGAAATACAGAGCAGAGCTTGTTCGGGTGATGCAATGAGAGCTACTGCTCTCCCCAGCCATCCAGGACTGGCTATGTGTCCTTTTGATCCCTTGGCACAAAGCACAGTGTTTTTGCACATCAACAGCCAGACTTTCAGCAGGTATAAATGAGCATAACACAGAGAAGTTCTATGAAAAAGGTTTTGCATCCCTTAAGAATCTAGCCATAGCTATTAAACTGTCCTTGAAAATTTCCTTTTTAGTTTCCTTTTTTCAAAAAAAAAAAAAAGCCTGTTACCCGTCTTCTCACTGTGGGTAACCTCATTCTCTCCAAGCTCCAGCTGGAACCTGCATCACACATTGTTCAGTGCTCTGTTGAAAAAAATCATTGGCCATTCGCAGCACTAATTCCCCTGCACATACTCCTAAAATATCTTCTCTGGTTCCTCATGCCTAACTAAACAATGCAAAATCCTGATTCTCTGCATACCTCCCACAGCCATCCCAGCTGCTCCTGCCACCTTTCCTTTCCCCTAGGCCCTCTTCACTCTTCTGAAGTTACTCACCAGGAATCCCCTCCTCCAACACTTCTCTAAGCTTTTTCTTTCATTGAACCCTTTTGGGGGAAGTAGGAAGAAGAGGTTATTTTAAATAAGATCTTGTCCACTTCTTCCTCTCACATTAGTTTCAGAACTTGCCAGCATAACAGGATTCGAGCAGATGCATAGAGAGGTGCTCAATTCTGGATGTTCACAGCATCCTGCTTGTGCTCACAAAGAGCTGAAGCCTTGAGGCCTGGGCTGTGGGGTGCTTGACCCATTCAGGCCTTGCAGACCCCAGGTATGAGAGCATGGCCTTGTGCTGAGCCACCAGACCTGTCTGGCCTTCAGAGCTCCCGAGCATGGGTCCAGGCAGCCTCTTTGCACAGGCGTGAAAGTCAGCAAATGTTTCACAGCGGACAGACCTGCTCTTGAGAGCAGACTTGAACCCTGTGCAGATGCTGTCTTTATGAGTCACGTTTTCCCCATCTCTCTTCTACACGCTGTCCCCAAAAGCAGCTGCCCTGAGGCATTTGCCTTGAAAGGACATAATCATATTGTCCTCCCGCTCATTATCCCTCTTCCCAGCATCTGCACCTCATTGTATGGTCATCTCTTCCCATCGTTCTCTTCTTAATTTAGTTTGGAAACTCTCTAGAGCAATGAGACATCGTTATCTGTTCTGTAAAGCGAAATTGTAGATGTCCTACTGTAGATGAGTAGCACATATGCGTGATAGAAATCCTACCCTTCCATTTCCTCTAAAAGATAGGAGGAGCAGGTTAACACTCAGCAGGTTAATGCGTACTGCCCAGCATGTTACCAGCAAGAGCTCCAGTTACTGGAGCTACAACAGAGCTTAAGAGAGCTACAACAGAGGCAAGAGCTCAACCATGCTTCGTTCCTCACAGAGTACTGTGGGAGGCCTCCAGCTGCTCTACTCCTGACAACCATATTAGCACAGAACATATTTTGATGGCAGTTTTTGGAGTGCCAGAGTGGTGACACTCAGCAACACGGTGATGCCACTACCTGCAGAGTCAAGGGTACACCGTTTTCTCCTCTGGTTTGGTAACACCCACGGCATGTTCATGGTGGTGTAACATTCTCACTCAGCGTGGTTACAGCACACACAGCTGAGCTGTGTTTCCAGCCCCACATGTCAAGCTGCCCCACATCCCACTCCTCTATGTCCCTCCACTATGGGCAGCCCCACAGCCAAAGGCAGGGCAATTCCCTGGGCCAAGAGGAGACGGGATTCCGTGGGGTGAAAACCTATGACTGCCTTTGGAAAAACATCGTTTCCACCGCAACCAACAGTGCAGTCTGGTGCCGGTTACAACAGGCAATAAAACAGATACTGGTCTGGGAAGGCAAAGCAGCACCCAGCAGAACTGCTGATGCATAGATTTCCCTCTCTGCCTCCACAAAATGGATATGTTCTTCCTGGGGTCACCTATAGCTTACCCAGTGTTAAAGTGCTGAGAACTGGGCTGGATGTCAGGTCCTCAAACTACTTTTCCTGAGGTACCCTGGAGAACTGCGCAACAACTGCTGGATGGTTACTGCAATAATTAATAATCTCCTTCATTCTTAATAATGATAAAATATTTTTTAGTGGAGACCAAAAAAACCCACATGAGCACAGCTGATACTGTCAGCAGCAATGACAAAAGCTCTTTGCTTGCCGCTGTTGACATGAAGCATTAGGCACCTCCTGGGGTTTTCCCCTAATATGCAGTAACGTGACTAAGCTGACACTGTGATCTGTGTGCAGCTGGAAATGGGCAGCAAGGGGAGAGTGCTATGAGGTGAGAGAGGAGACCTGGGCTCTGTGACTCGACCCAGTACCAAACTTCACCCAGACTTGGGCCCAATCCTCTACCATGTCTGTGCTTCTGCTTCTATTTCCATCTTTAAATTATATTCTTTTTTTTTTTCCTTAAACTGATGTAGGGCTAACACAAGAGGTGGGTCCCACCTCCGTGGGAGTGGAACCAAACAGGGACATGATCGTGTGACAAAACCCAGCATCCCTGCAGCGGGTACTGCAGATGCAGCCCTGATAGCCCTGCAGGCAGTACCTGGACTTGGGCACAAACCCCAGAAGAACAAGGCTGGGACGTGGGGACTTTGCTGACCATAACTTGGTGTGGTTTAATGAAGCCATTCACTCACTCACCACATTGGAAACAGAGAAACGGGGGAAGAGCTTAGCATTCAAGCTGCGTGACCTAGCTGTGAGTGAGGAGATGGGAATGATGTCAAGGAGGTTTTGTGCATGAAGCGTCTGTGACAAAACATTAGCTTAGGTCAGACACTACCAAAATGTAAAAGGAAGGCTGACTGTCAGTCCATCAATAACCAAAACAGGGAGCTGCTGCTGTTCCACGCAGCGACAAGTGTAACAGCTGTCCAACAGCAACTTCCTTTTCGCCCATTTGTTACATCCTGGCCTGGGATGTAACTGGGCTCCCAACACCAACACCTTTGGTTTGAGTGAAAGCCAGCCGACAGTGGCAAGCATCAGTGCACCTCAATAAGCCAACAGCCAGAGCTGAGACGACCATCCCTGCTCTTTTCTGTTATTTCATTGCAATTTCTGTTTAAAAACGAGCCCCCGCCATCACCACCCGGTAGCACCCCGCGGGGACGGGGGTTACCTACGCACAGGTGGGCGCCGCGCTCAGTTACCAGGGATGCCGGCTTGTGGTTAGGGGAGCGGCAGCGCGCTCGCCCGGCACTGCACGGCACGGCACAGCACGGCAGGGGCCCGGGGCTCCTCGGAGGTGGTTCCGGGGACGATGCCGGGCGGCCAGGGACCGCAATTCGGGTATGGGCAAGCTCGCCGCCG
>NW_010174075.1:0-80980 GCF_000695765.1 Mesitornis unicolor
GTCTTTTCCAACTGAGCGATTGTGTGTGTGTGTGTGAACTACTATTTCCTCATCTCAGTGTCTGGGTATTGGCCTTAATTTCCATTCACTTGGACTGAAAGCTGTCTACTAGTCCTTATCTAGTGGATGTAGATGTGGCTTTTGGTTCAGACAGGTCTGACAGCTGCCGGAGCAGCAGACTGCTGTTGGTTGACAGCAGTGGAAGTTCTTTACTGAGAGGGTGCTCAGAAGCTGTAACAGGCTGCCCAGGGAGGTGGTGGAGTCACCATCCCTGGATGTATTTAAAGAGTGGGTAGATGAGGTACTTAAGGATATGGTTTAGGGGGTAGACAGGAATGGTTGGACAGGATGATCTCGGAGGTCTTTTTCAACCGAGCGATTCTGTGATTCTGTGATTCTGTGATCTATCCCTGAACTGACTCTATACCTTCCTCCTCTCCCATGTCCTTTGGGAGAAAGAGCTTTAAGGAAAGTAAATCTAGTGCAGTACTCAGCTTTGAGGAAAGTAAATCTCTCTCTTCCTTCATTAGTGGGAAATCTTTAAAGGCCCTGTCCAGACCTAGCCTTAAGTCAAATTATCCAAGTCAAATTACAACAGGGCTTCACAGAAATGGAAAAAGAGACACTGAGCTGACAGTCATCACCATGTTCATGATACTGAAAATCCAAGTTTTCCTTGTCCTATAGGCTGACCTAACCTGTATGGTGAACATGGAAGTCAACAAGAAAGTAAACTATAATGACCAAGGCGTGAAAATCTCAAGGACAGATTGACACTTTCTCCACATTTTGAGATGAAATAACCCTACATTTATCCTGATGAATTTATTTTCTAAAGATTGGTCCCGAGTGTCATTTTATGGGCTTCCTGGAGGACTTAAAACATATTAAGTGTAAAGGGAAAAATATTCTCTCTCATGTTTCTACTGTCACATGCCTTTCAGTTATTTAATGGCGTGCACGGGATTCTTTAACCAGTCTTGTGGATGGACTCACCTTAGTAAACTGATCATTTCTGTATTGCTGCCTGGAACTCTAATGTTCTTAATCATAAGGACTATTAGCTTACTTCAAAGATGAACCATGAAAGGTACAGTCTGCCAAATGCAGGTTTTAAAGGAAGAAAGGTTATGTAGCCTTAGCTGAATTTCATTGATCCTCGGCACTGAAGGTTTTCTCATTGTGCAAGATCTTGAAAACCACCTAAAATTAGATCTCTTACAGGCATAAGTGTTGTCTTTTCTGTCATTTCTCAGGTGACATGGTACATGCTCTGAACAGTAGTGTAACATACTCTTACAGGCTATGTTCAATCACTTCATTGGAAAGACTTTTTAGACACTAAGAATTATAGGTTGTGTACAGGTAGGTGTAGGAATTATCTCTCACAAAAAATTCCCTCTTACCACTGACAAAAGAGATGTCCACCAGAAAAGCTATCAGACTTAGCCTGTGACTTGGAATTCTCTTATGGCAAAAAGCTACTCTAAAGTTAGGGAACATGAAACCAATGTTGTTGAAAACACAAGCTGATAACAATTGCAGATATGCAGCAGAAATATAACAAACTTGCTAAACTTCAAAGACAATGCCCTTTTTTTTACTTCCTTTGAAAAGTGAACGAAACCTCTTTTGCTGAATGTCTATTGAGGTGATAAATCATAAACTGTAGATCTTAATTTATGGATGTTAGCTTACTGTCCTCACACACCACAGACAACGAGTTTAATCTACATTCCCCAGTACACATCACCTCTGATCTGGAACAGTCGTTCAACAAAACCTCCCTCAATATTATAAGCCAGTATGCTTAATTTATTATTTTGCATATTACCAAAGCACCTAAAGGCTCTAGGTAAGGTATAGGACATACAAATAAAGTTTTCTATATCTCTGTCATATACTGGTGAAGGATAGGCAGGTCTTTTGGCTTTTTCTAAAACACATATTTACGGATAAGTAAATATTAGCTAGAAACAGTATCACAATGGTTTAGTTAATTAGAAAAATTTAGAAAGCACTTGAGCACTGTGTAAAGAGATGGAAACAAGTAAAGGAGAACATGGCAGGCAGAAGTAATGAACTTGGCACAAGAGGACTAGCAGGAGGGAGGTGGGAGGGGATGGAAATACAGGTCTCAAGAGCATGAGGAGGAAGATCCTCAGCTGGGAAAAGCAAAGTCGGAGTTGGAAAACACCACTAGTGTCCAGTGCTTATGAAGATGTGCAGCTGCTCCTGCTTTAAATGAATCATTTATGCATCTGCTGGCTCTGCTTAGGAATGTCTTCTGCCTCTGGGACCGTATGATACACATCAATACTGGGAGGAGACAGAGCATGGCAAGCCTTTATTTCCATCCTAAACTGTGTTGTCACGCAGGATGCAAAGAAACATTTCTTTTTTGCATAATAATTTTAACTAAGCATTTTTATATTTCAGTTTAATTAATTGCAGATTCCTTGTTTATTTTTATTCATGCACACTGTCTTCAGCTGCACTTGAATCTGCTCACTTCTCCCAAAAGTCCTTTCACAGTATGTATGACTGTAATCAGGTGCATTTAAAATCACATAGAATAGTTTCCATGGCCAATATTAATCCAACATAAACTAAAAAATACAAGATCATTTGCAAAGTCAGTGCTTCTGGACAAATGATATTAGATTACTTAATTTTTGTGCCAGCATTAGTGTTTGGGACCTGGATGGTCCTACCACAAGGAGAGAAAGCACTGGAAGAGGGAGCAAGACTGAAACACTGAGCCTTGAATTGTTGGTTTTCTTTTGTTGCTGCTCCTAAGAGGATGTGAGAGATGGAGATAATGACATGCTGGGTGGCATCTCTGCTCTTCCCTGCCTCCAAATTACTGATGCAAGTGATTCTGCTTTTGCTTAGAAGCCAGCAGTGCACATCTTCTTCAATCAGGGTTTGGTCTGTGCAGATACTACAGCAATCCTTGGATTAAATTTCAATAACAAATTCCTGGTTTAAAGTCTCTCTTTTCTTCATGTAATAGGTGCAAACACAGCAATGGTACCTTACCCGATGCAAGACATTGAATAAGAGAAGGATGGACTGTGCTTCCTAAAGGCAAGAACAGGGGATACAGAAGGCAACTGAAGTGAAAAGAAGAATGGAAGCACCAAACCAGGCTTTGTGGAGTGGAATGAAAGGAAGCAAAGATTTTTTTTTCCTGAGGTCAAGGTGAAGTTGATGGAGAAAATGCAAATGAATTTAACAGTTCAAGCATCCCTGCTCACTGATTAGTCCCCCATGGGGTGCATACTTTTCCAGACACAACAGCACTGAGTGTACTGCTAAGTACCGAATACCTGTGAAAAATGAGACTTGACATCCTATTAGAAAAGAAGATTTCCATTTTCCCAGAGTTCCAGCATATTATTCATAGGGTTGTAAACTATCAACATAATCGGCTTTGCACTTTACGTTTTGTGTTACAGGAAATTATCTATGGTCAAATGAATGCATCTGATTTTACAGGTAAAGGATATGATACTATTGAAAGGTTTTCAGAGCTTGTGATGTGACCCTTGTATGTAAATTTTTATACAGAAAGAGCAAAGACACAGTTTTCTCTTTTACTAATTCTATTCATGCACATGTGGTCAAATAAGACCAATATTGGAGGTATTGGTAACTCCAGATTCTTGTAAATCAGATGTAGCTATGTTAACTAAACAGTCAAGAAAATTTCAGTTTGATAGTTATAGTTCTGTCCAATGCTTTCTAGTAGCAGAAATACTTGCAGGAAAATAAAGTATTAAAATTTGGAGAAATAAAAAACACAGAAATTGTTTTCATATTCCTACAGTGACAGATGTCAACATTTTAAGATATTACTTAAACATTATGGGCATTTTTCAGACCATCTTTAGACTTTAGTTTAGACTCAAGTATAATAAACTGTAGTTCTTGAAAGTGCATGAAGTTGTTCTTTAATAATTAAACATTCAGTTTTTATTAAGGCTTATGTCCACATTAACAAGTGTACAGCCTTATCAGAATGGGTACATAAAATGAACAGAAAGTTGAGTACCAAATGTCTGTACCACACAGTTTTGCAGTGAGGGTTATTTTGAAGTAGTTCTTGTCTAGTTCTGTGGATCAATTTTAATTATGATTTAGAAAACAGGAGAGGAAATACTGAAGAATGCCTTTTGTCCTAGCTTCATCCAAAACCAAATGTAGTTCAGATGCTGTGAGACTGCTCTGTGATACAAACAAAACCATTTGTTGTAACTAAGGATGCACAAGCAGATTCCTTTAAAATGCAGTAACATGCTAATGTAGATGCATTCTGTTTTACGAAGCATCAGAAATTCTGCTTCATGTGACACGAGAAGCCAAGAAGTTAAGTTTTTGTAAATTATTCTTAAAGCTCAGGTAAGTATCTTCCATCTCACTGCAAGAGTAACAGAGCTGTCATGCAACAGAGCATGTAAGACAAGCTTCAAATAATAGTACTGACAGTTGCAGTCTGAAGTGAGGCAGGCATACCTTCTAAAGCTGAAGGTGGGCCACGCTTTGAATAATCTGGTCTCATTTGCAGTGTTCTGGTATGTTCTTCATGGCAATTATTCTGAGTTTAGAGGTCTGATCTCTAGAGATGACTGCAGTTTAGTGATATTTGGTTACCAGTGAGTCATCTTCTGGAATTCTCAACACAGAAAGGAATATAAAAGGATGTTTTTATTTTTCCACTTCATAGAAAAGAATTAATAGAATAATTTAAGTTTGAATGGATCTCAGAAGGCCATCTGGACTAGACTCTGTTCAAAGCAGGGATAACTTCCACTGTTCTCCATAAGCACTAACACGTGGAATCATAAGGCAGGATAGGGAAGGTTGGACTAGATGATCATTTGAGGTCCCTTCCAACTCCCAACATTCTATGATTCTGTGATTCCCCCAGTACTTTTCCTGCTTCCTTGTCTTGAATGAGCAGTCTGTTGCAGATACCCACAGTCACATCGACCTTGCCTCTGATCGCAACTCATAAGTGTGCTCTCTGTCCCTGAGCCATTCCATAACAAATCTCCTTACAGTCAAGTTGTTCCTTTGTGTAGTGAACCCCTCCTTCTTTATTTCACCCTTCTGTCCTTCCTAAAGACATGTGTCCAGTCACTGCAGCACTCCAACTGTGTGAGCTATTCCACCATGATGATCTGTTCATCTACCCTTGCACTGCATAGTCTGGTCCCCTCCATGCTCAGATCTTTCAGGACGCAGCTCAGTGATCTGACCACAAAACACCTCCCACTGACAAGGTGGCAATCTATGGCAGCCTATAAAAGCCACTTAAAGCATCCTTTTAAAAGCCATATGCCATTAGAACCAGTGAAGCTGAAGGAAAGGAAATGCAAATTATAAACAAAAATTTATATTTAAGAGTATCATTGCCTCTCTGAGAAGATAATTTTTTTCTTGTTTTTTTATTTTATACAAGTCCTTGGACAGTTCAAACTCAGATGTAGAAATTATTTCTGTTAATCTGAATATGGATTTTAAAGATAAGAAGAAAGCTAAGTGCAGGAACACTCCCTAAGATAATCAGCTTTTATATGAAGTTTTGTCTTGTCAGATGATTACTCTGTTTGCGGTTTCTAGCTTTGACATTTTATGTTTCTTATGAGATGTAACCAGCTGTATACTACTGCAGGCACAGTCAACAGTAGTCAGAGGCTGTAAAGAACTTCTGACTTTGGGCATTGCAGATGCATACAGGCCAAGACATTGCTCTTTTTTCTGTCATGCTCAGAGAGCAACAAACAGGCAAGACATTAAAATTGCCAGGGAAGGAGAATTAAAAAAACCAACTCAATTACCCTATCAACCAATAATCATCAGAAGCTACAAAATCCTGATCTATACGTAAGTAGAAAGTACTGTAAATTTAATCTCCATTTTTAGCCAGAAAATAAAGTTTATTTCTTTATTGTTTTATACCTGTGGAATTATCTGAAGGATTGCAAAAGGAATGCAATATAGGCATAAAATATCACCTCACTGGAAGAAATGGGGACCTAACAAAGTTTAGGAAAGAAGATTATGTTTTCTTGGTGCCTCTCTAAAGATGATTCAAAGGAGATTAAATATATTTTGAATGTGAGACATCTATATGTTATCAAATAGCTATTCATCAGAGTAGTTCTGTCAGAAAAGTAAGACATTTCTTAGTAGTTTTTCCTTATGCCAAATTTTCATTGCCGTTCCCTGGGACAAAAGTAGGGAAGTGGGTGCAAGAGTTTTCTTACAGCAGCTCAGAGGAGGGCAGCATGTCACATCCATGCTGGATACAAGTGACACTATTGTACATGCTCAGACAAATTGCAGGGACTCGGAGAACCGTTCCAGGTCCTTCATGAAAAATCCTGACCTTCCTGAAGTTAATAGACTTCAAGGGAGTAGAAATTCATTCACTTACATGATGCAATGAGATAGCTATATTATTTTTTATCAGGTTTTGGAGGTATTCCTGTACATAATTGTATGTAACACATCTGGTCTTTGAAAACAAAACTTCTGTTTTATATCAAAGTCCTAATACACAAAAATTTCTTTTCTTTACCTCTTTTTCACTAAAGTAAACGGTGTAATGGCCGGAGTTACTCATAGGGAAAGTGATTTCTCCAGCATAAGATAACACCTGTGTACATGGAGTTGGGCTTAATTGTTAAAAAAGCTGTATGGAAAAAAAATGTCTTTTTCAGAGAGCTCTCAGCCCCAATAATAAACACATCCTCTATTTACAACAGATTAGCAGTCCTGTAAGAATAGGAGGAATATCTATCAAGCAGTGTGTGTTTCTTCTTCAGTTTTTAGTAGTTCTTCACTTCTTTTTTGAAGGCAGGCTCTGGGAATTGAGCACAGAAATCGTCAACAAAAAGTAAAACACATGCTGAACTAGAAGAGTTTGCATAACAAATTAGGCAAGAAAAATGCACGCCTATGCCTTGACTTATGAGGCAATTAAAACCATTTTATTGGATAAATAGCCTATAATTGCTATGGCAGTCAGGAGGAAGATGCAGTAAGAAGTTTATGTAGTTAAAAGAGAAACAAGAATCAAGTCATCTCTACGGAGAAAGACTGGAGGAGAGCGAAAGACAACCTCTCTCTCAGCGACCGTTTCACTTCCAGAGATTTTTTTTCCTTTTACATGAAAATTGAAAAGTGTTCATGGCTTTAGCAACAGGCTTTTGGAGGGTTTTGTGTGAGGCTTTTCATATGATAATTGGTAGATTCTATGGCAACCATTGAAAGCGCAGGACCTGGAAACAAAAGCTTCAGCAGAAGAGGATCAGCACGTATTCACTATGTCTGCAAGAATAACGGGAGAGACTCACTCTTCAGAAAGGTATCTGATGACAGCCGGTCAAAGGAAGGGGTTTGTTTTAACTCAGGCAGAGTTAAGTCAACCTATAGTTAGTGCCAGGGGTTTATGACTCCAATTTTCACTCTAGATGTTTGTTTTTTTTTCCCCCACACAAAATCACATCTATAGTAGCTGTGCAGGTAATAAGTGGTTAATGCTGGTCTGATCATACTTTGAGGTGAACAGCACAAGTGGGAGACAGAAAGGAACAAGTTTAGCAGCCAAATGTTGCTAGCTTCCTCTTGACTGCTTACAGTCTCAAAAGAGACTTTGCATTTAAACAGTGTAAATGGGATTAGGCCTATAAGGGGCTGATGTCATGTGAGATCAAGGCTTAATTACAGGTTACATGTACTTATCTGTTGGTCCAAAAAAGAGTTTGACATCTGAGAAAATGGAGATATGAAATTTCAAACATAATTGCTTGCAGAACAGTAAATTACTGTTTTGGAGACTACTTTTCTGACAAAGATAGACTGAAACAGCAAATTATGCAGTGTCATGTAAAATGATTATGCCAGCCATTAAATAGCCTATTGGATGGACTAGTGTAATATAAGTTCAAATCAGGTCTGGCTTTGGAAGAAAACAAAACAGAAATCTCTATAGTGAGAAGTGATACAAAGTACAAACTAAGTTGAAGAGGAAATTAAAAGTTCACCCTTTCTGTTTGCTCTGGGTTGTCACTACTTCTGTACTATCTAGTTTAGAAAACATCACAGTGTCATGTTATACTGAATTGGTGATTGTGGGTGAACTTGCTGTTCTTGTCTCTAAAGATTTGCTTTTTCCATGATCATATCACAGGTTTTCAACAAATTATTTTATAAATAAATATCTAATAAACTTTTAAAAAATTTTCATACCAGGCAAACAATTTTGCTAATGAACATGATGATCTATTATCTGTTTGAAGTAATGCTGTGACTTTATTACCATGGGTTTCCAACAGAAAGCTGTATTACAAGAACAATAGTACAAGAAAACAACTTCATCAGTTTCACTCTCAGATGACTAATAGTAATCATACCTATGAGATTCAGAATGATACACCTGTGGCTGAAAAGTATTGGTCTAGATAATTTTCCTAAGTCACCTGTTTTACAAAGCTCAAGTTAACTACTGTATTTATAAACAAATGAATAAACTCTCAATGAATGAGTTCCAGGCTTCTAAATCAAAGCCAGGGTAATTAGGTTCAGATTCATTGATAAATGCTTTTGAAAATTCAGGCCCACTTACGCAGAATCCAGGTGAAAAGAGAAAAAAAAGAGTTGAAAAAGAAGGCTGAAATTATAAAGAACAGTGCTGTGAATTACAAGGTTCCATTATCAAGGAAAGCTGAATCACACTGCAGATTTATTTCTCAAATTTTAAAAGTTTATTTAAATATTTATTCACCTCATAGTGATATGTTCTTAAGTTTTCATTTGAGAATAGGTACCAGTGTACCCTTTTTTGCTCTTGTGTGTGTGATTTTGCCTTTGTTGTTCTGGATATAAGCTCACTCTAGTCTGTTAGCCCTTCGAGCAAAGGTGATTACACAGGTCTACAAAAGCACAGGGCCAAAGGTTTAAGGAAAGTCTTTTTAGCTGTCCAATGTTCTTCCTGCATTGGCCTTCTTCAGACTGAATCCTCTCCCTCTTCATGATCCCTCTCTTCTAGTCCCTCTGCAGCCTCTGATCAATGACTGGGAAGAAACATTTTTAATTCAAGCCCACCCTTTCACACCTTTTATCAGGACTCCAGACTAGCTTCATCATACGATTCAAACTCTCACCTTTTCCTCCAAGGATCCATTGCTTAATTCCATCTCTCTAACTTCAGACTTAAAATAAAACTAAAAAATCCCAGGTGGCAGCCTGCATTTTATTTTTAGGGAAGCTCCACTGAATCAGATGTTAGAAACCCATGCTTATCAATTGTCTCATAGGTGCATTTGCTTTGTTAGTTGAATTCTCAAGCTGTACACAGCCAGAAGTCATCACTTAAGGTAAAACATATTCTGGACTATCATTTTAATGGCAAAAGATATTCAGTCAAGTAACTGTTGGAAAATTGACTCAGCAGAGGAGGTTATTAAGTGAAATTCTGTCCTTTGCAGTATAGCTAAGTTAACATGCTTGTAGCTGCCTTTTTTGTTTAAACCCTTATCCTATTTATCTTTTTTAGTGATTTAATTTATCTGCTTTACAGCTGTTCCAGTCCCTCTTTTCTTCTGTTTTTGGATACCGAGGTAACAGTTGTCCCTGAAAGACTCAGCTGGTCCTTTTCCCAGTGTAGCTGTGGGATTGATGTGGGTTGAAGTTGCTTCAGAGATCTGCCGTCAAAGAACACCTGAACAGTTGAGACTGGAAGAGACCTCTGGTTGTCATCTGGTCCAACCCCATGCTCAAGCAGAGCCACCTAGGGCAGTGAGTTTGATGGCTGATTTCTGAAGTCATTACAGAATTCAGTGCAAAAGTATTAGACCAAAAGGAAATTGGAGGTGCAAAAATTTCGAGGCTGATGATTAACTTTAAAATACTTTAAGTATTTTCTTTTGAAAAAAAAAGTCATGGTTTGAACTGCAGCTTGTGGAAATTCCACTTTTTCTCTCTACCTTTTCTGACGTCCGTTACTGGATTTCCCCAAATACATTTCTGAAACACAAAAGCAGAAGTGATGAATGGGGATCTGTGAAGAATTCTGACAGAAATATGAAGAAAAATAATCGCTCATTTATTTACCAATGAAGATGAGCTATTGTCTATTCCTTTGCCTGTGGTTCCTCCACAGGTTTGGACTTAAACTGCTGATTTAAGTTAAAACAGAATGCCCAAAGTATTTCACTGCAATTTAATAGAAAGTTATTTCTCCCCCATCAGTAACAGTAGAAGTGGACATTGTCATGTCACCAAACATTTTAATCCCAGACTTGTTCTTTATCCCATGGGAGTAGACAACACTTCTGCTGAATCAGATAGACCTTACAAAACAATGTGGACTTGATACCATTTTTATGTAAGTGTGATTGATATGGTAAAAGAGGTCACACTGTGTCTGGTCTATGGTAACTACATATGAACATGGAAGTCTCAGCTCAGGCCCCCAAACAGAGAAGGATATCTACTGTCACTGAGAATGCTGAAGGCTGCAGGGAATTATATTCTTCTTAGCTTCTATTTCTTGGTCCAAAGGCACAAAGTTTCCTTGCAGGATGTGTGCCACTTCTGACAATCCATTCATCTTTGTTCATCTTTGAAATACCATAGTGTGTCTCAGACAGAACTAGATGACTGCTTTTTGATACCTTCTATTGAAGCACATCAAAGACCCACAGAGAACATTCCTGGGCACTGAAACTCAGTCCCCTGTACTGCTAAAATCTTGCCACAGCCCAAGGCATGGTATTGGCTCACACCTGCTAACATTCTCTAAATAAAACTTGTGGATAACATGGCAATTAGTAGTAGCCGAAAGCAATTTCAAAAAGTGTTTGGCTGTTACCACTGTATTTTTGTGAATAAGTGGGTTTCACATTATGGATACATGCTGCTATATGCCATTCAGCCTCAGTGCCAGAAAATGGTACTTCAGTCTTCTAATTCACATGTATAGACATTTCCAAATCCTAATACTGCTAAGCCAATCACAAATACTTTGGACAAGTTTGACCCAGCAGAGTAAGCTGACACTAGACAGTGATTTGTATTGTGTGGTTATGATGCTTTTGATGTGGTATGAGGAGTCCTAAATCCAGACTGACTCTAAGATTGAACCACATCCAGACTAAGTTAAGAGCATAGTTTTCTACCCAGTGTGGACATCCTTTTAGCATTTCAAAACAGCAACCGTGTCTGAGGTCAGAAAACTGTGCTGACTCAGCTAACCTGATATAGGTGCACATTTAGTGGAACCAGTATCACTGTAGCACAAAAACACTTATATTTTGAACTGGTTGAAGGAAAGAAGTCAGAGAGTTGTGGTCAATGGGACAGAGTCTAGTTGGAGGCATGTATCTAATGGAGTTCCCCAGGGGTTGGTACTGGGACCAGTACTATTCAATATATTCATCAACAACCTGGGCAAGGGAACAGAGTGCACTGTCAGCAAGTTTGCTGACAACACAAAACTGGGAGGAGTGGCTGACACTCCAGAAGGCTGTGCTGCCATTCAGCAAGACCTGGACTGGCTGGAGAGTTGGGTGGGGAAAAAAATTAATGAAATTCAACAAGGGCAAGTGTAGAGTTTTGCATCTGGGAAAGAACAACCACATGTACTAGTACAGGTTGGAGACTGCCCTGCTGGAGAGCAGCACAGCAGAAAGGGACCTGGGGGCCCTGGTGGATAGCAGGATGACCATGAGCCAGCAATGTGCCCTCGTGGGGTGTATCAGAAGGGGTGTTGTTAGTAGGTCGAGAGAGATTCTCCTCTCCCTGTACTCTGCCCTGGTGCAACCGCATTTGGAATATTGTGTTCAGTTCTGGGCCCCTCAGTTCAAGGACAGGGAATTGCTTGAAAGAGTCCAGTGCAGAGCCACAGAGATGATTGAGGGAGTGGAGCATCTCCCTTCTGAGGAGTGGCTGAGGGAACTGGGTCTCTTTAGCTTGGAGGAGACTGAGGGGTGACCTCATTAATGTTTATAAATCTGTAAAGGGCAAGTGTCAAGAGGATGGAGCCAGGCTCTTTGCCGTGATGTCAAATGATAGGACAAGGGGCAATGGCTGAAAGCTGGAGTATAGGAGGTTCAATCTGAACATGAGGAAAGACTTTTTCACTGTGAGGGTGACGGAGCACTGGCACAGGCTGCCCAGAGAGGTTGTGGAGTCTCCTTCTCTGGACACATTCAAAACCCGCCTGGACGTGTTCCTGTGTGACCTAGTCTAGGTGATCCTGCTCTGGCAGGGGTTGGACTGGATGATCTTTCGAGGTCCCTTCCAACTCCTAATATTCTGTGATTTCGCTCATAATGTGCCATTTACACTCAATGGAGATTGATTTCTTGCATTTAGTCACCTAAATTGCTTTTAAGTAATTACTTAATTAAACTGGTTACATATTTATATCATGTATTGGCTACTTTAAATGGATATCAGGCCAAGCAGCCATGGTAACTGATCTATACAGGTTTAGTCAGGACTGAAACTAGACAAAGTGACTGGTGGCTTTCCTTGTTCCTTTTTAAAGGTGGTTGGTATATATGTATAATTCATGCTATACATGTCTTCTACTTCAGTTAGAGTCTAAAGGGGGCAGAATATTTCTCTCAGCCCAGCTTCTGCCTACTCATTGAAACATTAATAATAAGAAACATTCAAATGTTGCTAGATCACAGAATCCAGACGTAGCACAAGAAATCTGACTCTGCATCAAAAATGCAGCTGTTCATTTATACTTTTATATTCTCTATGCAAAGCTCAAATAATGGCAACAAAATTTAAGAGAAATCAAACTTCAGTTTTGAGATTTTCTGTGTAAGAAACTTTCTGCTTATCTTTGCAATGGGCTGGAAGCATGAGTCAAAAGGAAGGAAAGTGAGAAGCTCCTTTTGAAAATATATAAAGGGAATGGAGTGCTCCATGCATTGCTTATTTTCTTTCATGTGATCTGCAAATGTATAAAATACATTTTTTTCATTGTAGTAATGAGCTATATCTCCAACACTGCCTCTTTTACTTATGTTTGTCCTACTGCTAAGAGCAGAGTTTCTCTATCAGTTACCAGGATAACCCACAGAAATGGAATGCTACCAGAACTGGGTCCAGTAGAGTCTTTCTACTTTGGGAAAGAAATTATTAGTAGCAGAAAAAAAATATTTTAGTGTTAAGAAGTTAACTGATGATATTAAAATATTTTAAAGATAATGGCAAAAAAAACCAAAAAAATGCTACAATTATTTTTTTTAAAATTCATATCTGTTCAGTAAAACCATAAAACACCACACTGGCTTGATCTTAAGAAGCTCTTTTCTTAATCTGGTAGAGTTGAGGTTTTTTATTTCTGATCCAGCTTACTCACAATGATTGTCTCTTAACTCTGTAGGATTCGTCCTTCAAGTGCTCTGCACTTAGTCAAAACCAGTGTATAAAACCAATGTTACAGTATAGCCAACGGGAAGAAGCAGCTTTCTCCTTGAAATGGAAGATCCCCTGCTTGATTTAATTTTAAAAGGAATTTTGCTGGGCTAAGGTAAAAAGGCAACATATTTGAAGGGGAGAGGGAAGAGAAAAGCCATCCTGTGGGTAAATTACAAAAATGAGAAGTATTTCTGTTTAGCAAAATGTTATAAAAAGAATAATGAAGAGAAAAGGAGAAGTAAAGCTATCCTATGCACATGTTAACTTGTATCAGTTAGTCTCTACATACTTTGTGAGAGAGACTACCATCAGGCACTTTGTCATACAGGGTAAGATAAGACACTAACATGAAAAGAATAGGACCAGATCCTCTTTAAGACAGCAGCATTTTTTTCCAGAAGAGAAAATTCCCCTCTGCTCCCATCAGAAGTTGAGAGGCCAACTGCTGATTCAAAGGGATGGTGTTCATGATGGTAAGATTTAGTAAAATAATATTGCCATGATACAAAAAAGTAATTTTCTTATGTAACATTACATACGGCACAAACCGAGCCACCATAAAAACGACGAGAAAAATGCTGAAAACAAACCCCTCATTAAACTGAATGGGACGTATTAAAACATGTTTTATGTTTTGCTTTAAAACCAGAAAATCTGTATCTCCCGGACCAGGTGATAGGTAGAGAGTGAGAGGTGTGCTCATGACTGCTTTGGCATGACTGCTAAAGAGTGAAAGTCCTTTTGGCTTTTAACCCTTCTCTGTGAGTTATCTGAGATCCTGCATGTCACTTTTCATTGGATACTGGAGCAAAGAGGCTAAAGGTCACAAAAATGCATTGTAACCATTTTTTACAGGTAATGTAGCTGGAAATACTATCTTGTTCCATTTCTTTTAATGAAAGTTTTCTAGACAAAATGTGTCTATTAACCTAGAAAAGATAGTTTGAAAGATGTGAAAAAAAATCCCTATTAAATAATTGTGTCTTCTCGATAATGGAAATAAGAACATATTTACTTCCTCCTCTTTACCCTTTGAATTTCTATTTTATATTTAAATTATACCATGTCTATAGGCATCTTGGATTGGTATTCAAAATTTGTATCTGTAAAAGTAACTCTTATGGGAGGGTTTATTGCTTGAGTGAATTAACCTTGTTCTTTTCCCAGCATTCAGATGAAGATACAGGCTGAAGCCTACGTGCTGATGTTCATTTTGTGTGTGTGTGTCTAACTTTTATTGACACAATATAAAGGGAAAAAAAAACCAAAATAAAACAGAAGAGGGGTAACTAACATCAAAACTGTGTCCAAATATACAGCCTCATATCTGTGTTTTCTCTGGACTGGATGTTCTCTTCATATGGTACTTTGACAATAAAAACATGGGCATGTGCTTAGCTTTAGGAATGAAAATATTTCTCTTCAGGTAGGAATTTTCAACCACTCAAGGTTAAGCCTGTGTTTAAATGCTCTACTGGGTGAGGGCTATCACAAAGTTTTTTTGAAAGCACTTTTTGGCTCAGATTTAATTATTAAGGCCTTATTCCAGAACAGGAATGTGGAGATTTGCCCCTACAGTCAATTGGTAGTGACTTTCCCATGGTCAATCTCTGACCTGTGGGAAATCATGGCAGATCCTACAAACAGCTTCTTCTATTTTTCACTTCATATGTCTAGTACTGGATGGCTGAAAAGGCAAATTAGAGAAACTAAAAATCCTACTGTTCTGTTTTAGCCCAGTTCTCTGTGCCATTGAGTTCAAGTTAATTCTGTAATGAAAGGAAATAAAATTTGCAAGGAAAATATTTGCAAGGCCTGAGCATATTTCACCATTTCAACAGTTTTTCATAGGCTTGCCATCAGTAAGTAAAAGCAATTGTCAAGTCATCTTGTGTATCTTCTTAACAGAAAATCAAGTTACATTAATATGAGTATCAGGAGACTTTTGAGAAAAAGCATGCAGATCTTTCTCCTACCTTGCATACTGTCACACTGCAGAGTTATTACCAGAAATGGTACTGCTGTTGAGGATAACAGTAAGTATCAGAAGGAACCCAGTTTGAGTTTCGGGTCCCTGCCTGAGTCTGCAGTGCTGGTGGCTAAAAAATTATTTGCAGCAAACGTGGTATAGCTGTTACTAAGACTAAAATGGGAATCTATGAAATTAGCTCTGACTCCTCACAATAATATTATAATACTGACATTATTTGCAGAGCATGTGAGATAAAACTTGTTTCTTCTGAATGTTCATACAAGTAGAGTGTTTGGGAAAAGAGGTATGAACATAATGAAGCCAATTAATCTTTAAATACTAATTAATATTTGCAGAGCCTTTTTCTCCCAGCTTTTACACAGCTCTGAATGACACTATTTTACTGACAAGTTTTCACATTTTTGCAACAGAAATGTTCCCTGTGGATTATTTCCTACCTGTTATATCTATTTCTGGAACCTGAAAAAAAAAGAGCCACTATATATCTCTATTTGGAAGCTTTGAATTTTGTCACTACCTTTTAATGATCTGTCCTTTGGAGAAAGAGGCATTAGAAGAGGACCATTACAGTACAAAATACAATCGCAGCCTGTTCTACAGATCGGAATAGTGAACTCTGTTAGAACTAACCTGATGTCAAATTTTACTGATATCTGTTTTAACATATGTTGGCATCTCTTCACAGTCCCTGGGAGTGAAACTGTCATGCAACCACTGCAGGAACAATTTCAAATTTGAGGTGGTACATTACTCTGACTGCAAGTAGATGGGAAGACGAGGCAAGTAGCTCTGTGGAGACTGATGACTAAAGCTGGGAATTATCATATAAAATAAATCAATAATAAAAATACAATAACTGAACATGTAAAGAAATAAACAAACTTTGAAGTGAAGAGGACTGTGAGAACATGGTCATAGCTAACTCAGCCTCCACTGAAGTCAGTGGGTTTTGAATTGTTTTTAATGGAATTTGGACTAGATAGCAGAGGGTAAACACATAGAACTCTGAATTGAGATGATAAAGAGTTATTTAATAGATAACGTGGTAGATGCTGAGAAACAGAAAGGGAGTAATAACCAGACTACCAGACTTGAAAGCAAATCTTCATCTGCAAAGTTTATTAAACTGAACTGAATTGCAGAGGTCTATTGAAAGTTTGCCTGGATTGAGCAGGAGGCTCTTGGGAGATTTCACTTATCTGAATGCCAAGCAATACAGAAAACTATTACTAAAAGTAGGCAAATTCTGGTTTTTGTACCTCTCTTTGATGAATAGCATTTGATACTGAATATGTCCTTAAATGATTTGCCTAGCTTAAGTTCCTCCATCACTGGGTCTTTCTGCTTTTCAGAAAAGCTATTCCCTGGCAAAAGAGAATTGACTGCTGTGTCTCTTAACATTACCTAGAGTTTGCCCTAAAATACAATGCAATAGTGAACAGAGGATGTAAACATTACACTAGCCCTATTTTAACAAGGTGCCTTTTTGATCTATTTAGTTCCCATGAACAGGAAGGCAGGTCTTCATGAAACAACCTGCAAATTCTCCTGTGGACCTTTTCCAAAGTAATTTGTTTCATTTTGTGATAACCTTTTTTCTCTGGTGACTGGTTTACTTGGGCATTAGGGACAGTTATAATCTGCTAGTTAGAAACCACTAATCACAACATAGACTTTTGAATTAAATTTTATATATTTTGAAGTTATTTGCCATTAGTCACTTCCCAGGTACTATTCAGTCATCTTACATTGGTAGTGATGGCATGCAGAAAAACAACTTTCATTTTCCAGAAGGATTTTTTTTAAAGTATCTTTTTTAATGGAAGATGTCAGATTAGGAAATTTTTATTGACAGCATTCAGTCAGCTAGTATTAGCCTAATTAATGTCTAGCTGTAGTTGTCTATGTATGTGTACTTCAAGTAACCTCTGCACATTCAGTGAAGTTCCCATGCAGTCTAGACGTGCACACATCTCTGCAAAAGAGACAAGTCTGGTGACGAAGCCCTCATAACTGTCTTTCTAGCACTCCTTGTTTCTGTTGTTAACCTTCATGGGCAGGTTATAAGAAGCCCATGTCCTTCACAGGGGACCTGCAATGACCATTTGCACCTTCCCCTCATAGGTGTTTCAAGGCTGTTTCAGCACTCCACTCCTCCCTATGCCCATGAGAGGCACTGTGCCTGTCAGAAGCATAATATGTCTTGACATTTGTTCCTTAATATAGCTCAGCCTCACAGGAGCCTGACATGTGGCTTGCCGTGCTAAATAGACCACATTTCCTTCAAACACTTTCATTTCTGTAATCCTAAGTGTGCGATGTTCTGCCCTCAAGGAAGCTTTACCTCTATCACTTTGCTTCAAATTGAGCTGCTATGGCAAAACGCCTTCCAGAAGACAGGCTTCAGGGAGGGTTAGGTTAAAGGCTTAGGTTTGTGAAAGAGCTACTTTTTAAAAGATGTGCAGTTAGGCCTTTCAGATTCTGCATCAAAGCTGGGAAATATTCTCAATAATGGGGACATGGCAATACCATGCAGGAAAAGTTGGGTGACCTGGATAGCAAGTGGAATGGAAATTAACGTTATGGTAGATGAAGTCATGCACTGAAGGACTACAAAATCTCTGTGATGTCATCAATAGTAAATAAGGGAAGAAGAGAAACTGAGTGCATGAGTCAGCTACAAGATAAAATACCAATGGGAAAGAAGCAAAGGCAATCCTAGAATGAAAACTGGAGAAGGCTTTTCCAGCAGAGCTAAGAAAGTATGCCTGCACTGTGTAGTACCCTTGGGAGGTCTTCATCTAAGTAAGTATTGTACACAGTTTCAGTCAGCTAAGTTTTTAAGCTTTTAAGTGGAATGGGTGCAAAGAGGAGATAATTTATCAGACAAGTGGAATACCCATGTTACAATCAAAGTCTAAAATACCCTTGCTTCACTTAATGAAATCTTCCCATCAGTAGGTCAAAGTGAGTTAAACACAATGAGGGAAAAAGAACAACTTAAGGTAAATGACAGTGCTGGCACAAGACCAAATAAGTATAAATGTGCAAGAATTCCTGGCAGTCCGGTGGAGAAGTAACTAAGCTGTTTCTGACAGTGTTGCACACCAAACGAACAAGTGATTAGCTCAAACCAAACAACTTGAATGTCTGTCCACAACACATCTACAGGGTCTGTGGTGTTCCTTCCTATAGACTCTTGTGATTGAAATAGTTTTCGTGAGCTCAAAAATCAGTCTAATTAATACATACAAGAAAAAAACTCAATGAGGTCTATTAAATCCCAAAACATGGCTTTCAGCTGAGGAAATCCCTGATCTGGGGATGAGCGAGGAAGTCCTTGAGCTAGGAAGCTGTGAGCATTCCTAGTGGTTATTGTCACATGCTTGCCCCACTGCTATTCACTCCATGGTTGTTCCCTGTTGATCACAGTGCAAGGCAGAACACAGACAGGTTAGAGCTTGAATGGCCAATCTGATGTTTCTACGCAGCTTCAGACCAGCTAGCTCAGTTACTGAGAGTGTTCTCACCATGTGCCAGAAACTCAGTGTAGGCTAATCCATCTATTTGCTTGGAAAAATATATGGAAAGCACACAGGTCACAACGTGAAAATATGAGACATTAATCTCAACAAAATATTTTTGATACATTTTCCCATAAAGCAAAAACTAAACAAAGAAGGAAACAACAAACTAGAAAAGAAAATCCCACAATCCGCCCAAAAAAACCCCACCACAAAAAAAACCCTTAAGACCCCAAGTGGGTTTTTTTTCCGCTAAATATAAGTGCATGGAATTTTTGGGATCTTCTTTCTTGCCTGTAATGTCCCGAAAATGGAAATATCTATCAACATACTAGACAGTGACTTCAGTGTGGAAGGACAAGCTGTTTTAAAAGGTATGATAAAAAGAGCAGAAAGCTGCATGCTTTGTCATTTGAAAAATCATAATTTAGTGGAGCTCATTAGACAAAAAGGTAGCAAGTGCATCCATGCTTGGCTCACTGTTTATTGGTTACGAATGTTTCACTGTTCAGTGCAAGGGCACATTCCACTGTACATGTTAAGGAAAGGAAAATTCTGACTCCCTTTCTGTTCTCCGCTGCCTCAGCCTCTGTCTGCTCTCATCAGGCTTTATTTTTAAATTTCTTTTCAGAGAGTCCTGACCTTCACATCTTTGTGTGTTAATTTTTCTATACTCTCCCACTGATCATGACTTGCCTACAGTTGCAGTAATATTTCTTGAGTAAGGACACCAGCACTTTGTGGAGTCAAGTCCAAATGAAGAAGCACCACATCTTAATGCAGCAACATAATTTTTTTTCTCACTGTTTTTCTCCTTTCTGTGCTCTGTAAGTCCTAATGCTCTGTATGTTTAGCTGACTGTCAGTCTTTATAGACCAAAGATCTTCACTGAACTGTCCATGGTCAAGTTCAAGGCCATTTTATGACTTAAGGCAGTGGTTGTGAAATTATTTGGCTGCAGCTGAACTGTAAGACCTGGGAGTATGCCGACTGCACCCTGACTATGTGTCAGGACACCCGTTCTCCCCCAGGAGGAAACCTGGGAGTCATGGATCCACGTCTGAGGCTGGGAGAAGAGGAACTCTCAGGCAGCACCTCCATCCGCACCTCACACACAGCCCATGAGGTGGCCAAGCAGCACCAGCGGCTCCAGCCCTGGCATCACTGAATCTTGTCTTCTCTTCTGCTGAAGTATAACACCTGTCTGGACTCAAACTGCCTCCTGACTCTTCCTGTTCAAAGGGCTTTGCAAAGTTGGGAGAGAGAATAAGAAAGCAAAATGGAAACAGGCGGATACAGGTGTTTGCGGCAGAGCTGGTTGAACAGGACGGTACCTGGCCCAGGAAATCTCAGTCCCAATGGATTGCAGAAAGCTTACAGAAGATTTTGTTGTTTTATCTGTAGATATCATTACTTGTTCCTCATGGTCCTACCACAAAAGATGGAAAAGGAATTATAAGATAAATTTGAAAGCATACCTTAACAATTTTGCTATATTGCTTTGATTTCGATAATTGACTCCTTTTGACTTTGCTTGATTCATCCCAATTTTCTTTGTAGATTTTATCATCAGTAAACTGTCTGTAGGTTAAGAAATTTTCTTCAGATAGCATAATTTTTTATCAAGCTACTATGGTTACTGACTATTCTGATGATGACTTAGTATCTTGAGAGGGTAAAACCTATTTTTATTCTGAATATTTCAAGATGTCATCTTATTCTTTAATTAAATTATACCGCAAATATTCTTATTTACTAACAAAGGTTTAATTTAACTTTTAAAATTATGATATTTATTATTTCAATAAATATTTTAATAAACATGTCCAGATTTCATTGTACATATATACATGTCCAGATTTCAGTAAACATATGAGCTTTTATTTAAAGCTACTTCCTGCTTCTGGGCTCCCTGTTAAAAAATAATTTCTTTTTTTATGTGACATTTTTCATTACAATTACTTTTGAATAAAAATATATCTCAGGCACGTTCCATGTTGTCTGACCTGCAGTTCGCAAAGGGGAAGAGCTTGTGGGTTCTTTTTTAATATTTTTTTTCAACATTTACAGTGATTTCCACTCATGGAGTATCACATATTCTTTCTGGAGAGCAATACAGGTTGGTGTCTTTTTTTACAACATTTGGAAAATCATCTATGATTAGGCTCATATACAATTAGCATTTCTTTTTACTTATGCTGAGAAATTGTGCAAGGGGTTCTTAAATAATAAAATACTCAGAAAATTCACATGATTTTTCTGGGATTACTCCAAACTTGCTTCACCCGTGAAAAATAGCTCTTAAAATGCAGCATTTCTTTGTTTTATATCTATTAAATTCTTCCTCCTTCAGTTATTTTTTCTTGACAGGAGTTAGCAACATTGGCTCAGAAAGCAGCTACTAAAGTTTCATATAAATATGAAAAAATCCTATTAGCTTAGAACATCAGTTGCCACATTCTGTCCCTGGTCTGTGATCCGTCTTCCTTTAGCCTGCTGTGTTTCTCTGAACTTATTCATTTTTGGAACAGTTAATTACCATACCAGATTCTCATTTACAATATAAGAGAAGCAAAAACAAAAGAAGTTCCATCTTCAGGCTTTAGCAGCATCTGGATAGCAGAGCCAAACAAGAGATGTGCAGCAGCACAAATCCGGACCACAGTTTTTTGAGAAAAGCTACTGGGTTCTTCTATCCTGTCTCCAGTCCGAGCACTGCAGCTGCATTGTGCCTTGTGCTGCGGATGTGTGACACAGTGCAAAGGTTGACACAATGCTGGGAAAGCAGAAGAAAAGTGAATGGGACTGTAAAACTCCCTCTTTTGGCTCAGTGGGGAGTCTTCAGAGTTTACTTCAGCAGAGAGGAACTCATTTTGAGTTTTCCTTAAACAAAGCGACACAGTAAGAGAAGAAAAACTGCCTCCTCTCCTTTTGTTTCTATCTTTTTTTTTCACTTTAATCACTCTGTTAGCATGAATATTGTACAGTTTCCCATCCCATGAATATAAACAAAGCTGGTACTCCCCTTGTTTCATATAGGATTTCAGCATCTCTCTAATATTTTTCTATTAATGACTACTTCTCTCAGTCCGTTATTCAACTGTTCCCACAAACCACACGTGCACACAAGCACACACATGCTTTCAGTAGATAATTTCTCTGCTGTAGATCATAGAAGTAATTAAAAGCTACAGGAATCTCAGTTACTCTGTCCAAATAGCTGTAGGCATATACATAATTTGTACCTACATCCTTTTATGTCAATGACATTTTATTTCACCATCACATTTCTGGTATCTACGGCACCAAATTGCCCTCCTACTCATCTTCAGTCCCTATTATCACAGTTAAAAGATTTTGTGTCTTGAGAGACACATATAGCAATCCCAAAAGATACCTATATCAGTAGGACTTTTTATTAGTGTCTCTTTTCGTTAGTTTTTTGAAAAAATCATGTGCAATTAGAAAGCTTAATCACTTGTATCTTGAAAAAAATAAGTTTAGCTTGGAAAGTTATATTGAAAACACTGTGTGAATGGTCATGCTTGTACTTTTCCAGTGCAAGTAGATACATGCTACTTTTAAGCTCCCTAGCCCAGTTTACTGAGCCTTGTTGATTTAGTGAAGTGAAAGAATCATCTCATCACTACAGAAGGTGTTGATCTGTTGACCCATTCTGTATTAGCCATGATCCTGGCCCTAAAAGCACAGAAACTCTGGTGAGAAGTAGCTTAGAACCCCGAAAGACTTAAGCTACTTTCTTTTGAGAACAAGGAAGCCATTGCACGTCAACATGAGGGTATTATTTGTCCTCAAACATGACTTCATTAACTACCTACAGTGTGGCTGCCAAACTCACAAGTTGGAAGTCACCCAAATAACAATGATGCTAACAGAAATGTATTAAATTATAATGACCAGTTTATGTGATAGTGGTCTAAACAGATTACATTATTGTTGAAAAAAACAAACAAAGAAAAGATTTGGAACCATGTAAAACCAAACCAAATAATTGTAAAAGTGCTGTACACACCCCCTGCAGTTTTGTCAACCTTATAACTAGTTAAATGATATTGTCTTCCTTTTCCTTTTTTTTCCACTCTTTCTTTTATTCTTGCCTCATATTGTAAGCTGAAGCTCTTTGAGACAAGACTGTAATCTCAGTTCTAGTAAGTCTATTTGGTGTACTACACCAGAAATAATAAGCTTTTATGGGATCAGAGTTACTGTCTCCAGACCTGTTACATCAGTTCATTTTGGGCTCTCATTAAAAAGATCAAGCAGAAGTCAATGAGCAATGCAGACATTTGTAGACCTCCTTGTCTATAAAGACATTGCCGCAGGGCTAGCTCTGCTAGGAACTTACATTGCAGATCCGCTCTTTTCACTGTGTCTCTGCATGCTTATGGGAATTCAGGATGGCAGGTGAACTACTTTTCTATTCAAATCAAAATGTTTATCACAGTTATCGTTCAAACCAAACTGTCATCTTCTTGTTAACATTTACCATCATACATTACAGGTTACATAAGAAATATGCCAAATCAAGAGAGTTAAAGCAGCTCCATAGAAAAGAAAAGCAAAGTTAGGCTTTATGATTTATATGATTTATAAGCAGTAGCATTCAATATGACTTGCAAGTAGACAATATTTTACTTAAAACAGCCCAGCTTTATCTAACAGCAAAAGTAAGATATCCTAATTTACAAAATGAGGTTGTGGAAAGGAAAAGCAGACACCAGAAAAAGGGTAAAAGAAGTTGGCCCTCTTGCAGATAATAGTTACTCATGTGTTCAGCTTTAAGCTTATTTCTATCTCCATGAAGCACCTCAAGACTATCCTCATGCTCACAGTTACAGACACACTAAAGTGCTTGGCTGGCTCAGGGTGCTAATGGTGAGAAGCAGATCTCCTCACATTGCTGCTGAAATATTACTAGAAGATTTTGGGTAAAGCAAGAACATCTTTGACAAAGTTTCCCATCAATAAAATGTTTACTCTCACCAGAGCATTTCTCAGACTGTTTCACTTATCTCCAAATAATGCTGGTCATGGGCTATGTGTGGGCACAGATGATGTAGAGATACAGGACTAAATGATGGGCTTGATTGTTCTGCTGTTTAATTGTTAGCACATTCCCCGGCAGTTTTAATCTGTGTCAAGCAGATTGCTCACAGGCAGTGCTCAGGTGTGATCACGAAATAGATCTAGGGGTGTTCACAATGGACAGTGGGATGTGGGGGAGAGAGAGAGAGCATCATCTGAGAAGGGTAACTGTGCCTTGCCACCAATGCTATGGGCCAGCAGACAGTCCCCCAATCTGTTTGTTTGTGAGTATATTTGCAGACATAGAATTCTCTGTGGGTGCAGGTCTTTCTGTCAGTTAACTGCCAGGCCATTTGAAGAGATTACCTGTCCATTAGAGCAGCTGAGGCATGGTGAAGCTGAAACCCTTGGCAAGAGCTGGCTCCACTGCTGACCTCAGTGATCCACTTCCCGAGTGTCCGGGCTCTGTGTCACTCTCAGCTCCTCTTTTCCACTCTGTAACTGGGCAGGAGTCTATTTGGCTGGAACTGGAGAGGCACTGTCTCCAAACATACCAGCTGTTGTAAATCTTGGAGTTCTTGTCAGTGTCTCCAAACGAGCACTGTTAACAGTTTGTGCAGTGGAAAGGGAGAGATGTAAGAGACACTGAGTTCTCAAGTTGTTAATATTAAGTCAGTGCAACGTTTTTTCTTTTCTTTAAAAAAAGTATATGTATTCAGTAGATTCCCAAGTTCCCAACAACTTTCCTTGGAGCTACAGCAACACATTAAACAGAGCTTGCTGAAGGGTAACCTTAGAATTAAAAAAGAACAGGCATTTGTCTTGGTTTAAAAATGGGTGAAATGATTCATCAGGAAAGAAAATATGTGGCAACAAGTGAGGTCTTTCTAAGACATCTGGGGTTTGTAAACAATGAGATAAAGTAATCAAAAAGCAAAGCCAAAACTTTTCCCAGCTTTGAAAGCCTCTGTGTATGGGTCCTGATCCCTCCCCTATTCCTTGTATCCTCTCTGTTTCTGAGGAACAACAGTTTATACAACATTCAGAGTTCAGGTCTGAGGAAAAGAAAAAAATTCATGTTATTAAAAATGGATACTGTCTCAAAAAGAAAACAAAATAAAAATTTTGATTTTAAATCAAGAAACAAAGATATTTTTATTTTTCAGCTAACTCTCACGTATTAAGTATAAAATAAAAGATGAGGTTAAGAATTTTAGGTGTATCAAGTCAAAAAAGCTTAATTTTTTTCTGATAATGTCCATTCTTTTGCTCTGGTCTACATTTCTGAGGAATATAATGAATCTTGAATTCAAAACTTATTTTCCTGGTTTTAAAAGTAGAATATGACGTCTCTCATGGAAAGTAAAGAATGTGTGATATACATAGTTTACTCCTATTACAATGTGCATTTTAGCAGCTAAGTATATACTGATATATTTCCTGGTATACACAATTAAAATGTTACTTTATTGTGACAGAAAAAAATACAGTAAAACTCATTTTCCATCCTGGTTGTGACCATACTATACTTTGTGCAAATGTAAGTAATAGAAAAAGGCAGCATTTTAATATCTCGTATTTGTCGTACTTGAATAGCAGAAATATCACTTTCCTCTCCCCTACTAATGATGAATCATTCACCCATTTCACATGAGTATGCAAAAACCCAGGAAATTTAGTATGTTATTCCTTGTAATAATGGATTTGCATTTAATTACAAACGACATTATTTATCTATCCATGCATGCATGCATCCATCTGTCCATTGTACTTTATTTCTTTTATGCTTAGTTGCTGTGTTTAACGTCACTTCCAAAAACATGGAAGACTTAAAAGAACAAATTTGTTCTGTTTACAAAATATATCCAGGAAAATCTTCACCTAGAATTTCATTTCAAGTATATATATCTCAGAATCTACAAAATTAAGTCAGAAGCTCATATGCATTAGAATCCTTGTTACTGATGGGTCTTGAGGTCAGATTCAGATAATGCTAAGGGATCCTTACTCCTGGAAGTGAGCTTCTTGAATCATTTGCACTCCTTCCGCAGCTAACAAGTAGTTTAATGAGCAGCACTGCCTTATCTAGCTCTGAAGTTCCACCCTGACAATGTTGAAATGATATGATGCACTCAGGCCTTGTAAATTGCAGTATTAACTTGCTAAACTCACTCATTAGCCTGGGACTGGTGTAGAATATAAAGAAAGCTGGCAGTTTGACTGAAAGGCAACTGATAAAGACTGAATGGGTAGAGAAATTTTGGCCTTGGTTACTTAGTTTCTTGCCAATCTTCTGTGGGTGTTATACTGCCACTCTCCCAGAAGCTTTGCTTTAGGCTGGTGTGGGAACAGTCAAGCAACTCTTTAACCTCCTTTGAGGAGAACTGAAAGGGTGGATAAAGAGGAATTAGAAGCATTGTTCAGACAATGTTTAGGAGAATATCAGGAATGCTGTTGAAAATACCATTTTCCTGAATTCAGTGGCTCTTTTGCTTGGTAGATGCTCTAACACAGCAATATAGTTACTCACATTTTCCTTTGGGTAACTACTACCAGGGAAGTAAAATTTAAATGGAAGATGTGCATTTTCTGAAACAGTTATCCTTGTCTGTGGTGATCTGCCAGTATAAGTAGCAACTCTTAGCATGGAAAACTGTAAATTAACAAAAGGCTGAGAATGCTGGGGCTGTGAAACCTGGAGATGAGAAGGCTCTGAGGAGACCTTGTTGCAGCCTTTCAGTAATTAAAGGGGGCCTATGAGAAAGATGGGGATTGTTGCAATAGGACAAGGGTTAATGGTTTTAAACTGAAAGAGGATAAGACTTAGGCTAGACATAAGGAAGACATTTTTTACCATGAGGATTGTAAAACGCTGGAACAGTTGCCCAGAGAGGTGGTAGAAGCCCCACCCCTGGAAACATTCAAGGTCAGGTTGGATGGGGCTTTGAACATCATAATCTTGCTAAAGAAGTCCCTACCATTGGAGGGGGCTTGGATGAGATGACCTTTAAAGGACCCTTTCAACCCAAAACATTGTATTATTGTATGAGTCTCTATGCACAAATAAGTTCCATGGGTATTTATATATCTAGATTTTACAAGGAGTACTTTTGACATGTACTTCTAGTTCTAAGGGGGATGTGTGTTAGAAAATGGCACAAAGTGACATAAAAACTAAATTAATTGGAGAATATTTTTTCCCCTTTACATGCCTCTACACTCCCTGGAGAGTAAATAACTGAAGACCAGCATACAAAACATTAAAAAAAAATAAGAAGACAGGACAATAATAATAAAATGTCTTTTAGATGTTTTTGCTTATTATGCAGAAGTTGAAAGCACCAGACATTTCACTAGAAACCTTTCTAAGAGACTTCTAGTTTTATTTCCCAAATCCAAGAGGTATGTCTAAAATTCTACACACCAGAGGGTTTCCCTGTCTTGTGTTTTATCTGACTAGGTATTCTAACAGTGTGTGATGGATATGCGCCAACTGCAGGGATGAGTCAAACAAAGGAAATTAATTCATCATTAACTAAGATGAATTCACTTGAGACATCTTAGAAATCAAGACGGGTTAAAATATGCCATTGTTGCCAAAAAGGAAATATGTAGCAGTAGGCATGGGAATATTGCCCATATTTTGCTGGCTCTAGAAGCTTGTTACGGAAGAACTAAACTTACTTCTGTGCTAAGCATTTCAGTTGCAGACAGTTGGGAATGATAATAAGAGTACAAACCATTCCTCATTATTGAAGAGTAAAATCCAAACAGAATTAACATCTGGAAATCCCCTGACTTTTTAATAGCTCTTTCTATTTTTAATTTGAAATGTATTTTGTGCAGTTGGTGTAGAATGGAGCAGCCAAGATAGATAGGCTATAAAAGCATTCATTAGTGTGTCATGAAAATGAAGTTCAGCTTTAGTCTCTAGCATTAAACCACATCATCCCTGGCTTTTTGTTCACAAAAGCCATAAGATGTACATCTCTCATTAAGTCTTGCAACTTTTTAAAGAATTCTACTCCCTGAAGCATTGTGGCATACAGACCTCCTCAAGATCACAGATATTGTAAGGAGAACAAGACACCTCACTACCAGCATCCACAGGGAGAGATTGTAGTTTTGGCATTTGCTTTGCTCAAAATTGCAGCAAACTTTATAATGTTATATAAGTGGAAAAAAAAAGAGACTAATGAAGCCTTGCTACTTTTTCCAATTCTCATAAGCTCTTATCTCACCTGGTGGTATCCCAGCTCTACATCTGCTCCAATCTTGAACATGGGAGACTCTGATGGACTAGAACAGACAGATTTTCATCTCTCTTTATATTCCAGTGTTTATCCTCTCTGTAAAAGGCTCTCAGGGTTCACACAGTATAGCAGAGAAGGCAATTTACACCATTTAATGGTATGCTTTACTACTTGTCAGTGGTTCCTGAGAATTAGTACAGGAACTGAGCTAAACTCACTAGATCAGTGCAATTTCTCAAAGGCTGGGACTGATGTGGCTTTCTTATTTCTTCCTGGTGTGTGGGGTTACAACAGAGCACATTTTATGTGTGTAAGTGTATGCCTGCATTTGGAGATAAACCAGACAGTTCTGGGCCTCACACTCCTGTGACTGAACTGCCTCTGGTCCCCAAGGTGACCAGCTAAACCAGGAGCCTCTGAAATATACTGAAGTAATTTCTGTGATCATGGTGCTGTCATGCCCAGCATTAGAAGGTCAAGAAGGGACTGGGAGAACTTAAAGAGAAAAGAGAACCTTCCAATTGTCTGCTTCTCAGTATTATGTAACCTACCAAGCAGCATTGCATGATATTTTTAACTTTAAAAAGCACCTGCCTTGTTTTGACATGTGAATATTTCCAGTTCTTTGAAAATCAGACTTCGCATCATGAAGTTTTGTGCTCTGTTAGCTGTTCTCAACACCTTCTGTTTCTTGGGTGGACATGAAAAAGGAGCTATAGCTCAAGGTCTGAGCAGGTCTGGGACCTGGTCATCCTCTGCTCAGAGGAATGCAAAAACACTCTGCAACACTGCTATCTGCAGGCAGTGACTTTTCAGGTATCTCAGATTCACAGAAAGTGACTGGATTTGCCTGGATGGTGACATTCAATTTCCACAGATAAGCTTATACAGAAATAAAAAGGTTGCTTGGTTTCTTTGTGTGTGTGTGTCTTTTGTTTGTTGTTTTTTTGGGGGTGGTTGGTTTGTTTGTTTGTTTTAATTGAGATGAGGTGCACTTAAACTTGTACTTACACCTAGAGTGAAAAAACAGCCAACTGACTCATGTGATTACTTCTATGGCAAGGTGATATCCACAAGCAGCTTGAGGAAGTCCAGGCACCTCTGCTGCCCCCACACGTAGAGGACAAAAAGTATGATCCCAGTAGAAAATAGACATAACGAGAGAAGTTACACTCTAGCGATTCTTGACTTCTTTGCTCATAGACTTCTGTGTTGTGGTTCAAAACTTATCTCTGACAGTAGAGAGCTCTTCACACAAAAAACTATCACCATTGAGGACTGATGTAGAGGACATAGCAATCAGAGATTTCAATTTTACAGGAATACTCCAAAAGCATGCTTATTGAAATTATTTTTAAGCAAAACAATTACATAAAACCTCAAAGGCTGTGGAAAATAAACTTATCTCCTATTTAATTTCACTGTTAAAGAATGTGGGTGCATGGACAGATGTTGAATAGAGACATTAATGCTGTCAATATTTTGTAGCTGTATCTTTATTTGATCTTTCCATTATGAAAGACTGCCTTGAATACCTTGAACTTTGTTGACCATAAGAGGACTTCTATTGAGATTTTTGTGGCCACATGAAGTCTGAGCTCTCAGGGCAGACAGTTCTCCTCTCCTGGCACTTGCTCAGCTGCTCGGCAAGATGGGTGGGGGCTCTAAACACTGCATGCTGGGGAATGGCTTCTGCCACCTCTTGTCCTGAAGGACAAGCTTGAAGAGATGGTCTGGGGAAAGGCTGGGTTGCTGCATAGCTGCTTTACTCTGATCTGCAGAGACAGCAAGCTATGGCAGTTGAATGGGGGAGGAAGAGAAGCGAAAATAAAAGCTCCAATGAAAGGAAAGGGTGGCAAGGTCTTTCTAAAGGCCCAGCACAGCTTTGTAACAAGCAGGGATGTGATGCTAAACAAGCTGCAAGGTACTTAATTTTTAAATAAAATATTTTGCCCAAAGGTTTGAAAAGAGACAGAAAGAATTTCAGCCTTTAATAGAGATCTTTGAAAACACCTTGCTTCTCATGAGAGACTAGCATAGCCCTCCCACACCCTTTGCTGTCCAAATAAACTTTACAAGGGAATGTTCTTTACATTCCCTGTTGAGCATGTATAGAAAAAACCGCTCCGGCACAGCTCGCTCCCTGTTGACAACAGTGTTTCCTGTTATTGTGAAGGAGTCACGGGCCTGCGTCCAGTCCAGATCTGCAGAGTGGTGGTGTCACAGATGTTTTTTCAGGTGTAAAATTCCTGATGGCCACACAGGCCGTTCACACAGGATAAAACCAGCATCTTTAGCGTGGTACAGCGTGTTTGTTTGCTCAATGCCGTGCTGAACCAGCTCCTCTTCTTGCGGCAGTGATGAAACTAGGGAATGTGGAAGGGAGTTTAAAACCCTTCCTGTTGCAATAGGAAATGTTTTGAAAACCTGAGATTTCACTTTTTATGCTCATTGTGGGTCAGCTAGGGCAGAGGGAGAAGGACAGGGAATTGTGAGTTCAAGGACTGCATGATAGGAAAAGCTTTCCTTTTGTTGAAAGTATGTGGTTGAGCTTTCTCCCTGAAGAAGATTTATCTTGTTGTAGTTTCAAGGACCCTTAAAAAATCCAGCATTAGAGAACCACCCACACAAGATAGCAGTGTAGCAGCTGCATAACAACACTAACATGGTTAATGGCTTGTAAATACAGTGTAGTATTATGAAAAGGTCACTGTGAAAGGGTATCCTGCTGTGCTAGAGCTTATGCAGGTGCTGTGGGTGTATCCATAATAATATCCTATCAGTGATGGCAGGGAATTATCAGATACAAACCTTCCCTGTATCAACCAGGAGAGAACTCTGCATTCCATAAACTTATTTAACCCCAACATAAGTGTTTTTATAGTGAAGTAGCTACTTCACAGAGTAGAAAACTAATCTCACTGTCACTTTGATGTACTGTCAGAAATGTGGTTTTCTTTCTCTATCCAGTACAAAATTGTTCTTCCTTTGTAAGCAGTTAGTGTTAGATAGATAAGAGTACTCCACCTTCTTAAAATGATTGTTTTGATGAAATGTGTAATTGCTTGATATTACTTTTCCAGTAAAATGTGACAAGGAAAACTGCAGTCTGCTGTAAAAGTGAAAAACCATTGCTGAAATGTGTTTGTTTTGAAGGAAAGCTGCAAGGCCTGAGACCTGCTATTGCAATGAGGGCAGTCTAAAAGATCAGAGGATCCATTTTGTCATTTTTTCACTCAATCGTTTCTTAACAATGGTTCTTCTGTATGGTGGAGATATTCCTGAAGCTGACAGAAGAGTCAATACTTTGTATTAAAAAGCAGTTGTTAAATATTGCACATGGGAAAATAAATGGTTATTCGGCATGTTTCTAAAATGTCAACTATTGTCTGCTATTCAACATACTGGCATCATTCCTTGGTGAATTCATATGAACAGAGGTCTAAGATCAGTGAGCAGACCTAGAAAAATACGGAGGAGTGCTGAAGAGAATAATGACATTTTTCAAACATTATCCTTGTCTACCTCCTATTTTGAAATTTCTACACATTCTGAGAAATTCTATAGCTGTGGGAAAGGAGTAATACCATAGTCATACTTTCCCCTTCTTTTTATAATGTTCTTTTTTTTTTCCCTTTAATCTCAGAGAAAAGAACTTCGCAGTAGTCCTGGGTTGTCTATCTGATTAAACAGAAAAGTCACCAGCATGTTAAGATACACTAATTCTCAGCTTACACATATACACGCATACATACACACAGATATATGTAGGTGTGTGTATACATATCTATGAATAACTATCACTAATAGGAGACTTCTCTTTACTCAAGTAATAACAAATGAAGAGGCTAGATCAGATTGGGCTGGCCATGTAATGAAACACTTTATTTTTATACATCATCTTTCATGCAAATGTGTCACAAAATTCTTCAAAGTCAGTTTATCTACACATTCCTGAATGGTGCAACTAAATTGCTCAGCTTTACAGGAAGCATCTGTAGATGTTGCAGGGCAGGGGTGAAGATGGAAACAATGACCAAGTTTCAGGAGAATGATTGAGTACTGGAGAACTGGGAAGTTCATGCAATGGGATATGCACTTTTTTAGGCAGTTGGAGAGGCTCTGCCCACTGAGCCAATGACTCTTGGAAGGAATTTGAAGAGAATTAGTGGGAATGGCTATTTCAGATGCCAGAAGGAATCAAAATAGAAAGCCAGTTCCTTAGGCCTGGACTGTCTCCTTTCAAGTCTGAAATATATTTCCTTTCTGTCTTGGATCTTTTGTATCCAAGACTTCTTTACTATGCTCTGGTAACAACAGCGCAGAGGGATAAACCCAGCTCCGAGGAGGGATAAACTGCAGTGTGCTCTGCTCTGCTTACGTTGAGGTGGACAGGACTTGCTAACTTTCTGGCTATTGTAGATTTATACTGCTTGGATATTTCCTCAGACTATCTCAGACTACCCCCAGACTCCCTGCCTGCTCTCTTGCAGTAGTATTCTGCCTGCTAAGGGATCCTCCAGCTTGTAAACAGGTCCCACTTGAGTATTTGCTATTAGCAGCAGGAAGGACATACAACAAATCTTAGATGACAAATACTAGCAGCAGATCAGAGTGGACTTTGGACACTGACAAATTGATATTTTTTCTGTTTTAGGCACCAGTAGGCAAGTATTCACATGATAAATATCAGGAAAAATGTTACATGATTTGACAAAAGACATTACATGGAACAGAATAAAAATCAAATTATGGAAGTTTGTAGATTAGTTGTTTTCATTTTAAGGCCCTTTGCTAGTACTAGGCGAAACTGTGTACATGATGTATGCTCAACAAATGTGATATGAGAAGTTATAAAAATCTACAGTTTTCACTTGAAAATAACAGATACAGTAAGTGTTGGAACTACAGATTTTAAGATTCCTCTGAGGAGATTAACCCCTACATGTAAAACTCAATTTTGAATCACATGGTGGAAATTCTTTTGGTTTCACTGTGACAAAATTCTTATAATGATCTTGCTGTTTCCTAAGTGCTCACTCTCTTTTGGGCTGTGATTTCCTTTACTTCATCTTATCTTTTGCATAGTTTTTCTTTAGTTTCACTTTATTTTCTGGTCTGCAGTAATGTATAATTGTTAGTAATTATTCAACAAGGTATAGGGCATAGCTACTCCATTTACATTAAAAAAACCAACAACATGTCACTACACAAGTAAAAAGCCTAATTTTCTGTTTTCATGAACAGAGATTATGATATTAATAGGATTTCTAGGATTTCAGTATCTCCAAAAATGAATGACTGTAATGAAGAACTTAAATATGGAAACAGATCTCTCAGTTTGGATCATCAGTGGCCTTCATGTTTTTCTGTGAATCAAAAATTAAAGAAAAGACAGAGAGAAGTCAGCACAGGGGCCTTTGATCTGCTGTGCTTCCTCGTTTGCTGGGTTAGGTGTTCAGGAATGCAGGTAGCAGCTGCGACATTCTTTCACTTTCAGTAGCCGTGCCTCGCTACAGGCAAAAAGCAAGGGACATGACTGTATAGCGAGGTATATGCTTTATGGTTTTAGAATGGGTAAGTAATCACTTATTTGGTGCTTAGTAAGTCAAGAAGCTCGGGAATAATAAATTGAATTTCCAGTTATCTATTCAAAAACAGATGGTCACATTTCAAAATACTTTATTGCCAGCATGCTAACTTGAAAGGTCACACAGTGCTCTCAGCTGAGGTTTTCTATTGTTTATGATTTCTGCTTGCAGGCTGAGAGCAATATCCTGCACATTTTTTTTGCCTGTGGTACTAGTCACTTTAATCTGACATAAGTATGGCCTGCCACCCCCAATTGGATGTTCTTCTTCCTCCTTTGGGTAGGCATGAGTATTTGTGCAGCTGCATGGTTATTTGACTCACTCTACAGATGCTGATTCTGGTACGGCTGATAGTGGTAGGAATAAGCAACCTGAGGAAACACAGGACCATGCTTTCTGGCAGCAGGCAGCATTTATATCAGATCATAGTGTCTGACAGAGAGCCTTAAAGTCAAATCTCCTTCAGTTTCATGGATGATTTGTAATATTCTGTAGCTTTGATGCAACACTACTCATGCATTTATTGTATTACTGCCAAGTGCAATCATATCTCTAGACTAAATTTCACAGCATACAATGCTAAATCAGAAAAACCAAGCTGTGACATCCTTAACAAAATATACCTGGGTCTCACGGCAAAGCCTGTTTACTCTAGCAAATGTTCAAATGCAAAGCAGTAGAATTTGGAGATGCTTCAAGCTTATTGTTCTCCTTGGTTTGTTTGCCAAGACAGCAATGCAAGTAATTAACTGTTTCAGACACATCTAAACCCAAGTAGCAAGTGAAGAAAAAAAAATGGTAATAAATCTTTTTCTATATCCTGTCTGATTTTAACCTCTCACTCACCTACACATCTCTAATATCTTAAAATAAAACTTTTTATAGAACAGAGAAGTTAGAGATGCAGAGACTGTTTTTCAGTCATCTGTTTCAACCACTATTTCTCATTGTTCATTTCTACTCCATCACATCAATTTTACCTCTTCAAATTCTTCTAGATAATTCTTCTTTCCTCTTTTTATTTTTATATGTAACTACTGAAGAATAGAACTGTTTCTTGTCACCTGATTTTTTGAGTTCTTTCCATAAGGCCCAAGTCTGCTCCACTAGTCAATTTTTAAGGGTTGCTTTTTAGTCTTCTCACTTAATGAAAGCTCGGGCACACAGAAGAGAAGAAGCATCTCCTCAGCAACACTAAGCTACAGCTTCTAAGCCTTTCTTTTACCAGTCTTTCTTTCTCCACATCCTCTCTGAGGGACATGCACATACAGATTGCAGAGGAGAAACCATTTAAACTGTAACCTCTAAAGAATTAACTGGCAGACTGTGATCTAAAAGAATTAGCTCCTGTGAACCATTTCAGGTAAAGGGAATTTTTGTTGCATGGTCAGTAACACCACTTTCCCTCTTTCACACACTGCCTTGGTAGATCCTTTTTATCACGTACTATGACTTACACACAGGCAGTGGTGAATGCCAGAATAAGTATCTGTGGTGACACAAGTTGCTTCAATTTCCCCCTGTCTTCTAATACAGGTTTTTTATTGTGCCTCCTTTTTGTTTTTTAAACCAACTCTTCTGATAGCAAAGAGAATACTGATTTCCTCTGAGATAGAATTGCCTCTAACCAGCAGTGAAGTAATTGTTCAGCCATGCTGAGTACTGCTGCAATACTACTTGTGATGTCCCACAAAAAGCAGTGCAATGACCCCCTACTCATTCATCACGAGTGGGGGAGACTGCACCTTGTGCTATCATGTACAAGCCCACTCAGGTTTCATAGCACCCTCCAGAGCAGGGTTTCTCCTCCTCAGTCTGCCCAGTGGCAACAAAGATGAGACTGGTATGTTTTATTGCGGGTAACAGACCTCCTTGAGGTGTCTGTCCAAAGGGGAGGTATTTGTGCATGTGCACACACGTATGTAATCCAGCCTGAACTGGACAGTCTCTAAGTGTGTGTCAAAGAAGATGGAGAAATTACCCACTTGTCCTATTTTTTTCCCCACAGCAAACCTCAGAGTCTTCGAGATGAACTTGATAGAGTAATGTTTCTTCCCAAAGAAACAGGCTAGATCCCAGACCTGGGCAATTTATTCTCCACAAGAAGATCTGTGATGATCAAAGTAAAACCACTGTGAGTTGCTGTGAGTTACTTCTAGCATCTTTCCAACTACATCAGAGAATGTTTCTGTTGTCTATTATGCCCCATATTTGTCCTGTGAATCCTGTAACTCACAGCTGTTGATTTTTCCTTTCCTATATTTTTCATTATTTTTTTCAAATATATTGAAAAAAAAGTATAAATATATATTTCAGATTCCTTTATAGCTCAAATCCTTTCATTATTTATCTGGTAGTAGAATGTTTTGGGTTTTTTTTAATCAATGCTTATATAGCCATATTTTTAGGATTAAAGACAGAAACAACTTTCCTTTATTATAAGGCTGGCTTTTATGCATAAATTCAATGGTAAAAGCTTCTTTTTTTATACAGTCACTGTTGCACTGTTTAAGCAAGTAACAATTTAGCAGTATTTCTTTTTCAGGTGTCTACTCATTAATCATTGGTTAAGAAATACCTCTCAATGCTTATGTCTGAAGACAGCTGTAGTAAAGTAAGGACCTTGATTAATTTCCTTTGTTTTCTTAGTTTGAACAATGCATTCTGTTATCTCATTTGGGTTTTGTAATGCCTGGGGTTTCAAACTACTGTTGAATGGACTATTATTATCTTAGAAAACACCAGGAGCATGATTACATCTTGTAAAGTTATTTACATTTGCGTATGGCAAATGAAAAATGGAATTTTAATGTAAATAAGTAAAGAATGATAGCATATAATTGCACTATCTTCTATGCTGCCCAGTTTTCACAATTGCAATGTCCTGGGGTGCAAAGGAACGAAAAATCATGCTTTTGGTTAGGAATTCTTTGCCTTTTCAAAAGAAATTTCAACTGATAATTTTTTATTTCAATTACAGTATTCTTTAGTTGATGTAATGTAATGTAGCCTGATTTGAGTCAGAAACATCAGGAAATCTTTGTCTTTGAAATTATAATTGTCAACTCGTACATTTTGGCAGTCATTTCCTGGAAGCTTGCTTTGGTCTGCAGTAAGTAGACAGTATATACGACAAACTGATTATTGTGGAAATACATGATAAAGTTCCCTGTTTATTCCAGATTTTGGAAAGGGAATCCTTTTGCATAATTTGATATACAGTTCTCCTTGGGTAGAGCATTTCTGTCTTCCTATTTGTATCAGTATTTTGCCCTTTTATCTAATGTGAAGAGATCCAATGGTAGAGATGTTGTACTTGTTCAGTGCTAGCAATATGCTCAGCTTTGTACAATACTCAGCAGCAGACAATCACTACCCCGGAGAACTTAAAGTCTAAAAATACCTCAGCTAATGCTTCAGCTTTTTTCAGCTTTAACATTCTCGAGATTTTCTTATTGTTTTGTCTTATCTTAATACATCTCAGTTTTAAACAAAAGCAGTTTGATTCCTCTCAGAGCAAATAATCTGACAACAGGTAACACATCCATTTTAAAATTTGAAAATACCTGTAGGTTCAATCCTGCATTCGCTGAAGAACAAAGGCAGAATCTCATTATTATGGACCCATCCAAGTAAGTTTACTCTTGCTTATGTCCTAGCAATGCCAGTGAAGCATCTGCAAGCACTCAGGCTATGTTACCCATATTCTCTGTAGCTGCAGAGAGTGGGTTTGTTGTAGCAAACTGCTAGAACTCTGATTGTTAATGAGCTCATCTGGGTAAGACATGTCCATCTGCCTGATGCTTTCCTGAATAGATGTGTGTATTTTGAAGCAATGAGGTACAAGTCTCTCCAGCAAACCTCATTTTAAAGCCATGACAAGGTTTTTTTCCTCTCAGGACTGTCAGCAGCAAGGTGAAGATGAGTGTGATCTGATAGTTGGATGCTAAGCAAATGGCAGGACAGTGAGAGATGACATCGTGTGCCAATGGCAAAGGGACTAAAGAAGAATGAGAAAAAACAAACCTTAGCAATAAGACTTTTCAGTCCACTGGATGCTGCCTCCTTATTTTGATTGTGGATATTTTTGTAAGTGTTTCTGCCTCTGTGGTTTCTCCTTTCTAAGAACAACATCAATCACCACTGAGCTGTGGTGTTTCAGATTCTTTCTAGGGACTAAGCTGCAGGTTTAACTTTTGGGCTGGCATAAGGACCATCTGTTCAGTGTAGTTTGCAGGCAGAGCTGGAGATACGTGTGTTGTGAGCAGACAAAACTCACTGCAAGAAGAGAAGGCAGAGAATATACTTCATCATCTTGTTGTTAATTTTGCTTTTGTTAATTTTTTTTTGTTAATTTTGTTGTTGCATTAAAGACAGTGCTTTTAAAGAATGAAATAATCATATTTTGTTCTATATGTGGTGATCTGGTACAGTTTCTGGTTGTTCTACAGAGTGTTTGAGCTGTGTGATGGGTTAGAGAGTCAGTAAGAAATGGACATGCTCTGTCCCAAAACTACTGCTATACTGTGGTGGCCTCAGTAACTTAACAATTTTGAGAAAGGGAGTATTTCACTCTGTATTCATATATTTAAATTTCCCATCTCCTCAATGTGTGCCTTGTACTGACATTCCTTCCTTTTCAGCTCCATTCTCATCCCATTAAGTCCCTGTATATAAAAAGTTGCCCTTTGTTGTCCTATCTGCTATAAACACTATGCCACAAGCAACTACAGAAGCCTTGCACACCTTTGCGTGTTCCAGACTAAGCCCTACTCCCATATTATCCTCAACTTGACAAGGATCATTTCTGTTACATAAACCAGAGCTGTTTCTCTGCCTTGACACACTCATCATGCTTTCTGCTACACTTCAACCGCCATCTCCTCCATTATACATAAGGATACCAAAACCTTAGTGTTTTAATTTTTTTTTCAAAGACCTGAAGCTGTTTCTTTCATTAAAAAAAATGTAGACAGCTTATTGAAGGAAGAGAGAAAGAGCCATAAGATTATCCTGAGGGTTCAAATCCAAGAGAAGAGTTAGGAGTCAGAAGGGAAAATGCAGGAGGTACAGAAAGGATCCGCAGCTACACTGCTACATGGAGGTAGCCTCTCTTCCCATTCCTGTTCCACCTGATGTCGACACCAAACATAGAAGATCAGAGGTTCATAAGTCACAGAGATCTCCTAACTATTGACCTTAAAGTATACCTCATATTCCTCAGGTACTGATCTTATACATGGAAAAGGGAGAGGCTGACAAGCAGGGAGAGCATATTTCACAGCTATCCCAAACCATGACTGTAACTCCAAAGTCAGAGCCTTGCCTCTAGTAAGTACATAAAATTCCACAAAATACAAAGAAGTAGATGGATTTTAGAGCACTTCAGGTACAGAGAAATGAGAACAGCTTGCTATACATCAGTTTTTTCTCTGTGTTCCTCACAGCTCCTTGGCCCTCTTAGATTTGCTGTCTGAGCTGCCCCTGTGTGTAGGCTCTAATGTCTTTCAGTCAAATTAAGTTGTTGAACGATCTGTATTCCTTAATACGGTTCACCAGATTGCTCAGATTTAATCCAGATCAGGCATGGATGCATGATTCCAACTCTGCAAAGCTAACTGGAGAATGTGATACGCATACTGGCTTTATTCTTTTAGGTTGGTTTGGGCTGGCTGCAGGAGAGCAGAACATTTCTGACCCAGCATAAAGCTAGAGCAACACAGACAGACAATACCTGAGGCAACATCAGGTCTGCTAGGACAAAATTACCTATTCAGGGTTGTCTGAACCAATTTGAAGTGGCAGAGTGAGTTTCTGTTAGTCTAATGCTCTGTGCTATGCAGCCATGCAGTTTTGTACTTGATGCTGGTTTTGCAGATGCCTTAAAAAACTGCTACATGCCTTCATACTTGATTTATCATCTCATGCTGCCACAGCATTCAAAACTACAGAAAGCAGGTATTTGCTAACATAATCCTTTTTCATTGAAGCAAGGTAAAAACCAATTTCTGCTTTGCAATCAGCATAACTGGATTTGCCTATTAAAAGTGTTAAAATCCAGCCTACAAACTAAGGGGCCCAGTACTTCTGTCTCTTTCTATTTTTTTTTCCAAGTAGATGAAATTGAAACTCAGAAAATGTTGAAAAAGCCTGAAATATACTATTTCTTTACAACTCTGTTAATAAAGTTTCAGTTATGCTATTCTTCTAGCTGTTGTAATATATAAGTAAAACATTTTTTTTTCAAATTTAATTAATAATTTACAGGAAGGATGACAAAAAGTGGAACAAGGAAGTATAATTAGGCTCCACTTCTATTTTTTATGAACGTATTATTTGGCACAATCCTATTTTCCTCCAATCTCTCAATTTTTGACAGGTGTCAGTCAAGTTATAAACCAAGCATAAGAACATTATCACTTTCTACCCCTTTTCTGTACTGCTATTATGTGAAAGGAGGAAAACGTGGTAATTCAAGATGTTTAATGCCTAATGAGTTGTGTGAGATAACTTTTATTTGGAATAATTCATAATGAGCATATTGCAGCAGCACGATGTATTTAGTGGGTAAAGCTTTGTAGGAATAGTTTTTGCCTCTTAATATTTTCATTGCAATAAAAGCATTCTGTTATCATATATCTTCTATTCACTCACCTTCTACTGTATTTCTCTGCTATACTGTCATTCAATTAGTGTCAGAGGTCTACAGGGTAAATACAGTATAACACATAGGCAAATAAACCATTAGTTAAATGAAATGCAGGCATCTAAATAAAGGAGAACCATCCAGATTTCCTGAATAACCCACCATAAGTTTCTATGATCTGTAGAAAAAAATTCTTTATGTACCTTGAGAAGGATTAATCTTTTTTACAAAAAGTACTGTTGCACTGTCTGGGCTAATCATCTAGATACCTATCCTTTTGCCCCTGGAGTACCTAGATCTGGACTTACACACATACGGCTGAACACAGGTTAAATATGATTTGTACAATTTAGCACTCAGTGCTGGACAACATGTGGCCCTTATAAACCTAAGGTGTAATATATATGAGTTTAATAGATCTGAAATAATATGAGTGCTGTCTTATAACCCAGCATAATGATGCTTTTATAGCAAGAAACTGCTGTGCGTCCAGTTGCTGTCATATGTGGGATGATGTGTAGAGTATGTGGAAGTGTTGGGGAGAACTAAGAGATATAAAGTGTGATGGGATGGGGCTGCAAGAGAGCAGGATGTCTGTAATGCCATACTGGTCTCTGACATCTGCACTACCCTGCATTGGGCACTACCTGGAAGACCTTTGGCTCATCTGTATCATATGCCTGATCTCTCAGTTCAACAGTAAAAGAGTATTTTGGGCTAGTGGTCAAGCCTGTGTCATGGCCTTGTTTAATTTTCTAGTGTAGAGATCATCTGGGTGTCTAATGGTAAATCTAGAAAGAGCTTTATGTGGAAGCACACAAGATGGATATTAGGGTCTGGTGCCCAATTTACGAATAGTACTTAAATGCTTCTTAACAGTGATGTCAAAGCTCATGTGTTTGAAGAACTCTGAGACGCACTTCCTCAAAATTCTTGACTGGGTGGCTAATGCATCACAGTACTAAGCATGCCTGCTCTGAGAATCATTTTTAGATACCTGGTTATTCGTAAATTACTTTAGCAACTGCTGAATTTACTAGTCCACAGTTTATAAAAGACTATGCAAACAAATTGAGATAGAAAACCCAGATTTATTCACCACTCAAAAATTCCTTGACAGTAAGTCTTTGGTCCATGAAAGCACTTCATCATAGGCAGTGAACACTGGTAAATCATAGCACAGCTGAGAAGGGTTAGGTTAGAATCTTCTCTTGGACCACCCTTCAATCTTCTCTCTTTTGGTATTGGAAAGAATGTTTTTAGGAATGTTTTTTCCCTAATGTTGTCTTTCACAGCAACTAAGGCACTTTGTGCTAGTTAGAGGTGTGTTGCAACTGTTTGTTCGTCTTTTGTAGATGTCTGAATGGAAGAAGAAGGAGAATCTCAGAAAACTGCAGCTATTTCTGCCTGTTAACTGGCTTTTTTCAGATGCATAACTTGCAGGCAATTAGAACATTTTTTGATCCAATCTACCCACCCCATTGCATTCAGAATTCATAATGCAGTGGTACTGGGGGTGCTACTTCACTTTATTTTTTTCTTAATTCTCCATCAAAGTGCCGCACTAGGCAACGGTGGGACTGACAATCTACAGCCACCCAACCCAGCTGTGCCCAGAGAGACAGAGAGCTGGGATGATTCTGCTCATTCATTCGTAGGAGCTTTGTAAGCCTACTTCCCCCTAACAAGCCTTTCCATTTGACACCTTCTCATCTATATGCTAATGCTTTTGGGAGCTAGGTGTGAAACCAAGAGGAGAAATACACCTGTTTGTGTAGTGATTTTTTTAATGTTAATAGTGGGATGTATTGTGTAACATGACTATTGCATACAATTGGAAGTTTAGTTTGGCAAATGGCAAGCGGCCTCTGTACAATGTCGTTCACTGCATGTGGAAATTCCTGGCATGACAGATTCAAATGTTTAACATAACTGACACCTTGCTGGAAAAAAAGCAGCTCAGACAAAACACAATAAAGTTTTTCAAAAAATAGGTGCTCAGACATGAATCTAACAATGCTGAGGAAATTAAGATGTTAATCCTTTTCATGTTTCCAACATCTTCATTACATGAGAAAGCTGCAGTGGTGAGTTTGGTTCCTTTAAATATCAAAGAGTAGCTGTAACCAGTTCTGGAAGTAGGTTAACATGTGATAATTAAGTGTTTTTAAATATTAATCATCCGATTTAAAAGTAACATTAGCAAAGAGAGAGATCTCTAATGAGCAGTAAAATTACATTATAAACACTATTCCTTAAAAATGGGACCTATTCAAGTGTTTTCTTTGAAGGCAGATGAGAACTGATCCAGTGTTTGAGTACATTCCCAGGGTGCTACAAGGAAGCCGAATTCTTTTCATATTTGTTTGACAAACTTCTTCCAAGACACACAGCACACAGACGTAAAATGCATTTTTCCTGTCATGTGTCTGTGTTTATGGGTGAATACCATATGGACTCTGGTCTGAGCTTTGCTCTTCTGAAAAACACTGGGAGAGGACTCCATATTTCAGTTAACTGTTTCCTGTCGAGCAGACAAAACATGTTCATGTTAAGGAAGCAGAAATGATAAAGCTATTTTAAGGTAAACAAGCCTATGGCTGAAATTTTGTTTCCTCGGGATCCGAGGTATTTTTGTTGTTATTCACATCTGGATAAAAAGGATAGATTAGGTATCACGACTGTTAGCTTCAGCTTTTCTCAGGGAAATAAAGACAGGCTTTGAATAGGAAGTATTTACATAATTTGAAGGCTAAGCTGAGCCTGAAGGCAGTGATCAACTTAAAGATCTGCCCTACAGTAGAGCATGTGAATGTTGAAATGTCAAAATGGGGCAGATGTGCCTGATTGGCACAGAGTCAGGCAAGGCTGCGTTCTGAGCAAGGATTCTGGAAACTGATAAAATTGATAGAAAGCTTTTATAAAATTGTTCTCTCTTTTAGTTTAATTTTCCAGTGGTTAGAGAAAAAAAAATTGGAACATTCATGTAGATTGAATTGGATAGATGTGACTTTGTCCATTGTCCCCTCCCATGCAGAGCAGTGACTGAAAACTTTCCCATAGGAAACTAACATTAGTAAAAAGACATTGTTTGGTTAATATAGGAAATTTGTGAATTCTGTCTTTTAGTTTTTTTCATGACTCTTTTTCTGGGGTATAACTTTGGTCCAATCCTGAAGATATTGCTTAAGGCCAAATCCTGCTGTTCTTGTGCCAGAAGACACTAAATCAAATGAAAGATGAATACAGTTCTCTGTCTTTATTAAATTGTTTTTTGAGTTAAGTATTCATTGACTTTGGTAAGAACTGAATTAAGCTAAGTAGAAACATCAGGACCCAGCTAAGATACTGACTTCTCCCACGTCCTTGAAGCTCAATATACTGGAGTTCATTAATTTTTACGAAATGCAATGTTAAAAGCTGATGTGTTATTAAGTAATCGTAAATGGAAAGTTACATAGATACATTAGCTTATTTGCTTTCAATTTCTACAATGCATAGTAAGAAGTTATTTGTCTGCATAACTTTTGGACACCCATTTATGATTGCAAAATTGTGACAATATAAACTATTGGAAGGGAATTTGTAAAACTCACAGTACTCTGACAGTGTTATGAGCTAGGCAGGTGGTGGAGGAACATGAAACTGGCAAATCGATGTGATTGTCAGATTTGTGTTTACTGTGGTAATGCAATTTGTAATTAAATGAGTATGTATGAGGGAGGAAATCAGGAAAAGGTTAGACGGGGTTGTGTTTTATATCCAATAGAGTGTGACTGGCTTGGAAAAGAAATTCCACTGCTAAGAATATCAACCCTTTTCTATACTGAGATGGGCTTAGCATAAGAGTAACTGTGGTAAAAATATCTGAGAAGCAGAGTCTGAATGTGCAACCACTCTGATGTTTAAAATAAGGCAGTTTCAAGAATGTTCTCCTCTATTCCACATGCACATGGTCCCAGCTGATCAGATGTCAGCTGACAGCAATGAAGTCTGATCCTGTTCCTACCATGCCACTCACAGAAGCGTAAGAGCAGAAATGAAAGCATCAACAGCATCATTTTACGTCAAGAAATGACACCTCACACTTGGAAATGCTTCATTGGCTCACAGAATTAGTTCCCCATATTATGTCCTTGTTACATCTTAATTTTGATTATGGGAAATGTAAAGTCTTAGTTTCCCAAGGAGAGTGCTGTTAGAAGATATAGGGCCTCTTTGTCAAATTTTCTGCTGGTCTATGTGCCAATTTTTGTTTCCTGTGTATACAGTATTTACATCAGCAGAAAAATATTGCCTCTTCGCATAAAAAAAGTAATCTGAATAGCTTTCCACTCCAGCTGAATAACTTCCAGAGATTTGGTCTCTTTCTAAAAACAGATCATTAAGGTTATACTATTTGTAGGAGTACTTGGCTCTGTTCCATGAATGGATTGCAATTGTTATATATGTGGGGTTTTTTGCCTTATGCTTTACTCATAGTGGTTTTGAGTATCTTTTGTCATTGTTTTGTTTGAGACTTTCAGCAGATAGAGAGCAGAAAAATAAAATTGTATATTGTCCTAAGCAGATTCACGCCTAAACAAACTGTTCCTCAAAGGTTTCCAGAAGGCACCAGCAGCTCTTTAAGAAGTAACAGCCTACAAAAATGTTATTCTTCACAGTTAAGCAGACTTTGGTCTAAAGCTGTACAAACAAGTCTCTGAATCCTTGTCACTTTCAGGGACTGTTTTTGGGTGTGTACTGATACATAAATCAAAAGCATTTGAAACAATGTAAAAGAAAATGTTTCTAAAAAAATAAATACAGAAGGAAACATTTTTCTCTTCTCCCTCCTGCAGATCAGGATACCTTCCAAATCAGCCAAAAACATTACAGGGATGCAAAACTCAACTATAAGGGAGTAGATTCAAGAGTGCCTGATCCAAATCCCACTGAATTAGTGGCAAGTTTCTCCTTGACCACAGTGAGTTTTGGATGAGAGCCCATGCTCTGATTTTGGCAGACAGGTTGGCTACCACATCACAGTTTACTTCAGTTTGAAGCAGGCAAGACCTAAACTGGAGAAAAAATAGGTTAAAATTCAAAAAAGGCATTGGATCTCTGAGAAGCCTGCCAGGCTCTTTTATAAATAATACGACTCTTTATGAAACCATATGTAACACTGGCAGTGTATAAACCATCCAAATGGCTTAAAGACTTTAGCACAGCATTGATGTGACAGGCCCTAAAGCAAGGTGACAGTTATTAATGCTCAGCCAGAACTGCATGATAATGCGGCCACAGGTATTTTAAAGCAGGCAGTTTATATTGGATCCTATTCTTCTGCTGATATCAGTGGCAAAACTCCTGGAGTCCTCAACAGTGAAAAGACTCAGGTAGTGGTCATGAGGGGAATTCATTTGCTCTGAAGGGAGCAGAACTGACTCTGAACAGTCCCTATGTCTGATGTTGACTGACATCATCCTCCTTCATGTCCCCAGTGGCTGACATCAGTATGCAGTAACAAAAGTACTGCCCACCCAGGGAACCTAAACACTGGAGCGCAGCTGGAGGTGAAGTCTGTGTATGAGAATACCAGCAACGAATCAAAGTTTTTCCTGCCAGGAGCCACTTAGAAGGAAAAATAAATAAATGGCTAACATGATCTGGCTGTTCTTTTTAAATCAAATGAAGCTGATTATTTGGAAAAAAAAAAATCAGTAGGGTCATTTAAGCAGCTGTAGTTTTATTGTTCTTAAACAACAACAATGTAAGAAGAGATAAAGAATAAGACTGGATCAGGTGGTGTTAATCACTGATTCTAGGTTTTTTCCTTCAGTGCATGCAAGTTCTGGCACTAATAGCCTTATTTAAAAGGAGTATAAGAGGCATCTTAGTTATCAGCAATTAATTATTGAATAGCTTGCCTATGAGGAAAATTGCTTCTCTGAGAAACTGGCTCAAGCTTATGTTCTGCATTCAAGTTAATGACAGTGCTGTTCACAGAATAGCAAGTCCAATGCAGCAATCCAGTATCCCTGAGATCTGGGAGGAGAGTTTTTTGTCCCTAGGGCTTTCTTCTTTAACTTTCTGATTAGGATTCAAGAGCAGAAACAGTACATAGCTTTGATGAGTGTTAAAAAGCCCAGTCAGTATCAGGGCTATGACATATGTGTGTGTGCCTGTGTGCATGCCACTGTCAGGTAGTGCTTGGATTTGCAGTTTGTTCTCTGGACCTGATCACTGCCTGCCCTGTATTGCAGAAATCTTATTCACTCTTGCACTCCCTTTTACAGTGAATCAGCTGCATCTCTTTTAAATCAAATTCCAGGTACAGTTCTGGGGGAAGCTCACTCCAGGGACCTCTACAAATAAGCACTGTTGATTGAGACTGCACAGTCCTGCACTTCCACAGGCCTCCACAAGTCTTTGCACTCTTGGTCATCCCCAGGGAGTGCAAAGCATAAAGATAAGTTCCAACACAGTCCTCACACTGTTTCAGACTCTTTGAGCTGAACAAAATGCACAGAAAATAATAACTGTGTCTTATTGTCTGAGGATACCACACAGGGCCCAGGAGAGACCCAGGGCCAAGTGCTATGGTGTGGTCTTCACCTCTTGGTACAAAAGCATTTAGCAGGGTAAATATTTAACTACCCAAAGTTCATGTCCGGCATGGCTAAAATGAATCTGTGTCTGAAAGATGATAATCAACATGATCAAGTGTTCAGTGTATTTTTCAGGGCTCCCTGATTATAGCAACTGATGCAAGCACTTAGAAAAACATCAGACTGTGAGGTTCAGCAGATCTCAATCTTTTAGAAATTCCAATATGGTAATTCCTCATTTACTAAAGAAAAGGTGCCACACCTTTCAGACACATCTTATTTCATGTCTCCAAACTACAAGTGAGGTACAATGAATAGAGAAAGCATAAGAAAGAGACTTAATTTGGTTTCTACATGGCTGAAAATAAAGGCCTTTTGGAATAATACTTGGAGTCAAAGAGGCCATATGTTTTAGCCATTAGAGGTCTGTGCTCCTGTACCGTAATATATATATCCTGCTGGGTGTGTTAATTTCTGACTCATATTTCAGCACGATACAGCTTTTAAGGAAGATTAGTGAAGGACAGAAATGTCCTGGTTGAAAGGGACATTTCCAACAGTTGCAGAGAAACTGTATATGAGGTATTTTTTCATTGATAAGCACAAAAGATCCTGCTCTCTAGAAGTGTTGTGGTGAGCTCTAGAGATGTCATCTCTAGTCACTAAAGAAAGGATTCCACAAAGCAAGGAAATAATCTCAGTCCTTTAATATGATGGTGGATTTTCATAGGGGACTTTTGGGAGCCCCTGAGGGTCTCTTCCACCACATCAATGATGCAGTTCAGCTGCACATGCATCCCATTAAGATTGCTCTTTCTATTCCGGATGGCAGGCCACCAAGGTTAAAACTGATTCGAAGATCCTTACTACTGCAGAGCTCAATACATTTTAGAAGCTGAATTGAAGTCAATTTTGCATGATAGATAATGAAGAGGAAGAACAAAAGCTAAAAAACTAGACACAGGAGGTGTTCACCAGTCAGGTGTATTTTTTAAAAAATTAAATTATTATTAAATCTTTTTCTGGATTTTAATATGTCATTTCATGACATGCTTTCCATGCTGGTAAATTTGCATAATTAAAAGCTGAAGCAATCGAGAAGTTTTATCTGAAATATGTAAGTCTCTTTCAGAGCAGAAAAGCTAACCCAGTGACTTCTCTTGAGCTGTTAAAACTAAATCTTATATCTTCAAAAGCTGTTTACGCACTTCTTATCTACAAGTCAGAAAGCATAACCCATAAAGCAGGACTTGTCCCCATGACCCACTGACTTTGACATCTTGAGGTCATGCATCCAAAGCATGCACAAGCAGGAAATGCAAGGCTTCTTCCAACCACATCCTGGTGTGTCTGTAGTGTAAATTAGAGCTGTAAGAGCTCTGGGAAAATTCATCTGGCAGGCATACTATGTTTCTTCTCTTTTTTCTTATAAACTGTGCTAAAGGGCTTGGGCTTAGTTTGAGTCTAATTAAAATTAATGAGAGTTAAGCATAAGGGAAAAAGCAGAGATCACCCATAAATGATTGGTGATAGGGGGGAAAACCTTTATATTGAGAAGGCATCTAACAGTAACCTCCTGCATCTCAGGACTGATGTAAGTGATAAGATGCGATACAAAGATGAGGGAACATTTATCAGAATTGCAATGCAGTGATGTAAGAGTGACGAATACTAGCCAAACACCAGATCATCTTTATCATTCAGGCTAGGATAAGCACACATTTTTGCTTGCAGAATAGAAGTTACAAAAGTATCTTTTTTTTTTATGGGACTACAGACATCTCAATTTACAGTCCTAAAAGAACGTCTCTTCTTTTACTTATCTAGCAATTTATTTATCTAGCAACTGAATTAATTCTCTGCCAGTCATATATCTGTCATGTCAGCCAAAGCTGCAAGGAGTTGCTCAGATGCCACTGATCCCTGCTGAGAAAGTAGTATTGAAATGTCTCAGATTGCTCTTAAAAATAATAATATTTTATTAGGTTTGTGTGAACAAGAAGCAAAACAGACAAAATGAGATCTAAAGGAAAAAAGTAGAAAGCATGAAGTCATTCTGTAAGCATCCAGTTTCAGGATAGTCAGCTAAGATTCAAAGAAGGTAAATTATCTTATCCTTTGTGATTTTTATCCCACATCCAGCTTAAAAATGGATCTCAAGTCTCAAAGTTATAATCCGAAGATGAGGTCATCAAACACTGTGCCACATAGCAGAGTGTTAAATGGGTATCATGGAAGGACAAGGGCAGTGAGATGCTTTAAAATACAGAAATCGCTCAGCTCCATTGCCATATAAATGTAACAAAATCAGGTAGGTCCTTACTTTCTGCCCTGTCATAATTGATGTGTGTGGTAGCATTAAATCTTTGGTAGATATTTAAAAAAATTCTGCTCAAAATATACAGTATATCCAACTGCCTCCATCCCTCAAACCCCAATCACTGAGAACTAAAAGGCTGGTGTTTTCTGAATGGCACAAAAAAGGCATTGTTGGTACAACTGAGATACCAATAATTTGGGCTAAAAAAAGACTTATCTTACACCAATCAGGAAAGAAATTAATACATTAGGGCTATAAGTTCAAACTTTCCCCCAAGAAACAGCTTGAGAAGAAGGACTTATAAAACAGCATTTTTAGTTTTGTGTACAAAGCAAAAACAGGTGCAAGTCCAGCTTGACAAATAAAATGCAAATTTTACATGTTTGCAAGCTTTAAATGTCGCAGTATCCAAGCACTCAATTGTTCTGGACTTGAAGATCTCACCTGGATAGATCATTTATGAGCTGTTGATATGGAATGAAAGTAGACAACAACAGATGAGACTAATATTAAGATTCAATGTGGCATGAAATCTCTAACAGACCAGAGCGAAATGTCAAACTGGACAGAATGAGGTGAGGCACAGAGTTATTATTTTCAGTAATAGAGACGATGACTGCGTCATAGGATCAGAAAAATAAAGATGATCTTCTCAAACTTAGTATGTCCCATCACAGCTGGTCTGTTCATGTGGAGCTTCTTTTAATCATGTAGCAGTTCAGCAAATGTTACTGAAATCCATGTATTTCTTTCTGACTACTCAGGATGAAGGGCTGCCATGCATAATAAAGCAACGTTGCAAGCTGACATTCTGAGTTCAATTGTCATTTGATACAATACATAAAACTTCCATCAGCTGCACATCAGTAATTCTGTTAACTATTCCAAGATGTTGCTTTATGACTCTTAGCATCGTTTTATCTTTCAGAAGATTGATGAGAGGCATTTGACTGATATTCTGAAAACAGTGATAATTTCAGTATTAAAATTCCATAATGCAGCTCTCTCCAGGTGTTATTTATTAGAAATAACCCATTGTTTTCTTTATTTGTGCATTTTTCTTTGGCAGTTCTTATGGCTTTTCCTGTAAGTAAAAATAAAAAATACCATACCTTTAAATCAAACTTGTCTGGTATAACTTCATTCAGTTTAGTGCAGAGGAGTTGCATAATGGATGAATGAGTGCCTGTAAATATGAGCAGAGCCAGAAGCCCTCTGTGTACGAACTCCCCAGAACAAGAGAGCCAGTGTGTCAGGGACAGTGCCAAAAAACCCTTTCCCTGGCCATGTCTGGAGCTCACACAAGTCTATATGACAGTATCTGCAGATTACAGGATTCAAGAAATTTGGGAACAATAAAGAGGTCACACAGACAGAAAGATAAAGACTTCTGAATAAGATTTCTGTTTGTATTTGATAGATGAATTAAAGTAACCTTGTAGCAAGGCAGAAAGGCTTTGCCTGAGCAAAGTTTATCACTGTAAGGAAGTTTTGCTAGTGACAAACATATGAATAATGAGAAAGGCTTTGTCAGGTAAGTTATTTAATCCTCAGAGGGTTTAGAGGGTATATTGAACTAATATTTCAACTTTTCAGTAGTCACTGCTTTTGTTTTTCTCTTTGTGTTAGAGAAAAATCCAGGAAGTTAATTCTTTCATAGCATATTTGAACAGTAAAGATTAACTTGAATTAATGTTGTTTGGCTGGCCTGTGGTTTTCACGAAAGGCAGTACTGTGAGCTGCATTTTTTGCCTACTCACTGGAAGCAGCTGAGTCTGAGATTTTTTAAAATGACACTGAAGAGACATAGATACTGAGCATGGAGCTACCAAATGCTAGGAAATAAGAATCAAAGACTGACTGCTCATGAAACCTAAACAAATGTTTCCATCAGTAAAACTGGCAAAACAGTTTATGAAACTTGTTACAATTAACAGTTGCATATGAACATGTAATGGTTTACAAGAGACGTACAATAGGTAAGGTAAATCAGTCCTTTGAATTCTCTTGCAATATTGGAAGTCAGGTCACATGTCTTCTTGGCAGATAGGGTGTGAGTATCTTAGAAATGATTGTATTTCCTGGAGTGTTCCACAACACTCACTGCAACACAGCACAAATGTGAAAGAGGATTATTATCAGAGAATCTCAAATCAGTAACTCCCATGGATGGAAACATTACAAGAAAGATTTGCTTAAGACTGCATCATTACTGTATATATATACTGTATGTATGTCTTGCTGTACAGCCAGTTTCTCCGTTGCAAATTGACATTATTTTTGGTTTGGGCAGAAACTACACTTTCAGCAGTTGGATATCTATGATTATGGGTACATTTATATCTTCCATAGCAAGTTGCAAAATACTTAGTCAGTTAGTGCTACAACTATTTGCAGAGCTGTGCTATGAGCCTGATTGTTGGAATGAGCCAGGTCAGAAACAACCCTCCCTCCCAAATGATTATTGATCTCAGGCCAAAGTAGAATATATTAAAATCCCCGTGGTAGCAGTTTTACTGCTTTTTGTAGGATCAGCTGAATTGCTTTAATACCTTATTTCAATTATGGTTGAACATTTGTAATTGATACCACTGTTTTCTGGCTCAAATACAATTATGTGATTTCAAAAAAATATTTTATTGGACTGATATTTCTGTTCTGTGTCTTCCCACAGCTCATTTAGCTTGCATTTTTCTTCCCTTCCCTTTTCCTTTTCCTTAGCAAGTATAGCTCTTCTTTATACTGTATTAGTTGTTCCCTCCAGGACTCTCATTCTCAGATTCAATGCCAAAAGTGTATGTGGTGTGTTTAAGGGGGTTTATGACCCATTTTTTCCTTTTGATCATTGCATATACTGTCAAAGAAGGTGATACTTGCCCTTATGGCTGCAGAAGCAATCCTTAATAGTCTGTACCTTTGTACATGTCAATTTTCCTCCAGCATCTCAACCCATCTACAGGCATAAGAAGCCTCAGCAGCATTGGTGTCAGTGCTGGTAAATCTGTCTACCTTGCCGACAGATCTGTTCTCCAAGGTGGGGTTTGAGTTTCACAGATTTGTTTTGCTCTTTCTGTCATGCCAAAAGTAATATAACAAAGAAAAAGTCCAACAGAAGGGCCAATTCTGACCTGTACCAATTACCTACAAAGGAAATATGATGTCTGATTACTGTTTTAATCTTAGGAAGTAACTCTATGAGAGAAGTATCTCTATGATAGAATGGCTGCTGCAGAGCTGCTATTCTTCAGTTCATCAAGGACAACTGGGGATTGAATAATCAGTGAAGGAAAGGGAGGATAGGCTATACTTCACAGCAAGCTAGTGCAGCTGAGGATCCACATTGAGAGATAGACTTTGCGGAAGGTATCAGGTTCAAGCAGAACTAGTTCTCTTTATTTCATCAAATTAGAACAGTTTTGTAAATCCCTGTCTCCTGGAGCCATGTGATAATAGATGACTTTGCACACTTGTTCGGAACTTGAAGAAGTCTGAGACTCAAGGTGTGAACCATATAAACACTATAACCCTTGAACTGATGCCCTCTTGGGCATCTCTGAAGTTCTTGGAAAAAGAAAGTTCTCTTTTTTTTCCAGTGAAATTTCTGTGGCAGTGAGTCACAAGAACAAGTCTATCTCTCCCAACATGTACTCCCCAGGACACACTGCTGGTCAACATAGAGATATTGCACTTAAGGAATAATATCCTCCTTCCCAGCTGAGAACAGATGACTTTAGTCACAATACGCCACATATCTTCAAGGTTTGCACTTGAACAGGAAAAGATAACTGTCCAGCAGGATTCCAGCGCGGAGGTGTGAGGTGCGGTGAAGTGTCCCAGCAAGCACATCCCACAGCTGTGGCTGTCCCTGGCACTGCAATGGTGGGGAGAAGAGGACTCCTAAGCTGTGTCCCTGCACTCAGCTCTGGACCAGAGTCACAGTGGAGTTAGTCCTGTGGGAAGAATTTCAACCTGCATTAGAAAGAAAGGATTTAAATCTTCCTTTAGAGAAATCCTACCTATAATGAGTGTGGATGTGGCCATTTTATGGAGAAAAAAGTTGTGAAAACACCAGGATGCTGAGGTGAGTTTTCAAGGTGATTCATCTGAATTGCTTTTTCTGGGAAAAAAAAAAAAAAAGGACAAAAAAAATTTAAAAAATTTTGAAAGCAGATGAGATTCTGGCCTTTTGACATGAAAATTTAAAAACTAATAAATGTTATTTATAGAGTTTGAAACAGAAGATGCCCAATAGTTCAAAGAGTTTTCTTCAAACTTAAGCATTTTTTTGGTGAGTATTTTCTCTAAAGACATATTCTCTGGGGCCAGAATAAAATGGCACACAGTTCAGATTCATAAGCAAATCCAGTTATTTACAGAGTTATGTATAGAATACATTCACACTTCTCTTTTAAGATCCATGCTTTTTCACTAGTCATTTCACTAATTCTGACTGAGATGGTGGTGTGAGCACATTACATTACCAAGTGGAAAAAGATTGCAATAGCATATATTATCTCCCAGTCCATTCCTTCATTTTCTAGTATCCCCTCTTCCCCCATGACCCTTTTGCTCTTTCTTGGCCACCTCTCAAAATTATTCTCTTCTGTTTTCTTTTTTGCTGACAGTTTCCATTTAAAAGACCTTGGTTTCTGCCCCTTTGTATTCATTACAGAATATAAATCAGGAGATCTCAGATTAGCTTACTTCCTTGTTTTTTTTAGCCAGGATTATGTCAGTACAGCTTAGGGAATGAAGTTTATTGGTTACATTGTGGGCTCTCTGCTACCTAAATCGAGAGAAGACCAATGTTCAAAAGAGTGTGAAAGCTTGATGTAAACAACTATAATTTATATTGATTTGAATTGTGGTAAGAAAGAAAATTTACATACTAGACGTGAACGTATTTTGTGATCAGGCATCGGTTTAGCCCGAAGGAAGAAGTAAAACTTAGATAAAATGTCAGAGCTCCCCTTTTGTTCTGCAGCAACCAGCCTCTGGTGTACTCAATCATGCAGTTTTTGATAGGTGTGTTTTGCAATACTCTCAGAGCTATTACTTAAAACATTGAAAACATGGAAAAGGTGCACTCTCTTTTCTAATACAGCAAATGGCCAACTTATTTAAGATTCATGAGACTCACAAACACTCACAAGGGTTTAATGTTGCCACAAAAGACTGACTACATTTCCACATCACAGTGAGTGCTTGGTGGCATTCAGGTTCCTACAAAAGTGACAAAATAGCTTGAGTGTATTCTCAATGCTTTTTCTTATCCATGTTATATAGTTTATTTTATACAACACATGTATTTAACATTAGCCAAAATAGCAATATTAATTAATGGCAAGGCTAACCTTTACATTCTGACAAGTCTGATTTGCTGTTTGGAGACAAAATCACGTTCCATTAAGAAAAGTCACATCAAGTCATATCCCCACTGCTCTGTTTATTTATTGAGAAAGAATGTTTTCACCTTATTTCTCAATCCATTCTGATCTGTTTATTTTAAAATAAAATACTCTCACAGTGAAGCAGCACAGATTGCATTTCCCCAAATATGAAATAAAATTTTTTTCCTCCCAGAGCAGTACCAACAACTGGCACTGAAAAGCAGTTTTAAATCAGTAAATCTTAGCCTTGCTTGCATTATTTTAGGGTTTCACCTAAGACCCTGAAAAAAACAGTTTTTCCTTTTTAGGTTTTCCCCCAAATCCTGTTCCAAGCCACTCATACTAAGGGAAGGCTGTCTTTTGCAGGGCTGGGGAGCAGGGGGTTGTGGTTCCTGAGATGTGCCTATGTGTAACCTGCCAGGTGGGGACCTCTGTCCACCAGTGGGGTCTTCTCTACTGTCCAGCACCCGGTGGGCAGGTGGAACAGCTGTGAACACCCCTCGCTCTCCAAACAAAGTCCTGTGGCCCCTTACCTGTTTCCTGGCAAAAAAATTAGCAAATTACACAGACAAATAAACCAAAACAAACCTGTGACAGCAAATTGCAGCAAACCTCTTCTGACATACTGTGGTTTACTTAAGTCATCTTAAAATGATGAGGTGTTGCAGTGAGCTCTCACACCTGCACTCAGTAAAGACCCCAAGCCCCCTTGCTGCAGCTGTGGTCTGTACAGAGCTTTTACACTAAATGTGGTAGGCCCTGAAGGCTACTAGCTTTTGGCTGGAGACCTTGAAAGCTGTCTTTCAGCTCTACATGGCTGAGACTGAATATTTTAGTAAAGAGATAACAATAAAATAATATTCAGTGACCTTTCACTTTGCTGGTAGTTCTTATAATTCTTGTCATTTGGAATCACAACGAAAAGCAATGTTATATATTTTTCATGCTTCAATTGGGACAAATTAAACAGTAATGCTTATCCCACCCCCACCCCCCCCGGTCTGAAAATCTGATACCTAAATCTGAAAGTGGCTTACTTTTCTGGGCTAAAACACCTGTAAAAATTAAATTTAAAGTAGCTGATGTCTGCCTGAATTTCTTGAAATTCTAGGAGAAAGTTTTGAAGGTACAAAAAACAATTTATGATTCAGCTCAGAGAGGCATCAAGCATTTTCTTCTGGTTTAAGAGCACAAGAAATTAGAAGGTTGCTTTCACCAGAACTATTTATATCATCTGTACTGACCAGCTTCTCATTTTTAAGTTTCAAGTGGACAGACCTTGAACTGTAGAATGTCACAAGTTTCCTTTGCCTTTTATTCTGTAAAAGCATAGTCACAGTAGTTGATCAGTTTAGTAAAGTATAATTTTTTTAATGTATATGAAATTAATGTTGAGGACTCTATGATATGATTAATGAACAGCAAAATATTAAATATATAGGGTTATGCATGGTTATTCATAGATATGTAGAGTTTGAAAATAAACATTCAAATGTTGGTTTTTGCTCTCTAGCCTTACACATATTGTCAAAATCCCTTAAGTCTTTATTTCTTAACACACAGAAGATAGGACATAGAAAGTGAACTAAATCCCAATTTATAGTGAAGATATTCTAATCACTTTCTATCAAGCAACCAAGAATGTTGCTGCAGCAGCAGTTGGCCAAAAGAAAGACAAATCAGCTCTCTTATCCAAGCTCTGAATTTTAAAGCAAGCCTGCGTAATAGCACACAAAAAATTACTTGTTCTCTATCCTCAGTCTCTCCTGCAACAGACTACACATCAGAACAATTCCTCTTTGCTGAGCTCTCATCCGATCTCCTCAGCTGAAGGGTGCAAGTGAGAATTTCAGGGTGTGAAGGGCTGAGGGGTTTCCCAGCTGGAATATACCAGTTCCTATAGGCTACTGGTTTGAAACAGCCTCAGATTAGTATGAAAATAGAAATCGCTAACATATTGTTCAAAACGTACCACCTGTGGAAACACCTACATGAGGGCTGGCTGAGTGAGCAGTCTGGGTCACTCCTGTCCCAGGCCCTGTGGGTAGACCAGGTGAGGGTAAACTTGCTCTGCCTCTACCTATGCTGGAAACCTATTCTACAACCTTCCTCTTCCTCTACCGCCAGCCTGACATCTCCCCTGGGCTTATGGGCATGCATGCAAAGGACTGTGTGGTTCTGGATATATAAACAAACACCAGGGCTCCTAAACACCACAGTTTATAGGTTAGTCTGTTGGAAACATGCTTGTTGGAGATTAAAGGCTTAAACTACCTATGTTGCCAGAAAAGCTATCCAGGTGTTTTCTAAATGAAACATAAATTCCCTTTCCCATAATTACTGTGGTCAATTATGTTAAATCAAGCAATAGCTTTTCTGTAAACAAACATTTTGTTAGTGAAATTAGAGGCCATCACTACTTAAGGATAGATCATTAGTTCTGATAAAATCAGAACTTAGGCAGAAATTTCACCCTCTCTAGTTAAATTTTGAAGTGTATACTTGTGCAAAGGGCAGCAACTGTTTTAATAACACCTGAATTTTCTCAGTCTCTAAGATTTCTCTGTATTTCAATATACCAGGACAAGTTGTTTAATCAAAGTCATGAGAAGAATATGAGTAGAAGGAAAACATTATTCCAGATCAATAAATCAAAAACACACTATAAAAGCATATGATCACAAACTGAAGTGAGGTTACTTTTCACCCCTTTTTCCTTCCATAATTTCTTTCCTAAATGGAATAGAAAAATGGCTGCTGAAAATTGTAATAGCAATACTTGTTACACTTTATCATACCATTTGAAAACTCTTACCAAAATCAGGGTTTTCTGCCTCAAAGATCTTAAACATACAGTGGAACTCACACAGTAGAAAATGCTACCTAGCAGAACATCAGTGAGAACACTGAATTAAGGTTTGACTTTAGGTTATATGTTGGAAAGGTGTTAAAAATATTAAATAGGAGGGTTAATTTCTGTGGTTAACTGTGCAACTTACAGAAAAATTACATCCATTATTGAGCCACTAGCTCTCAAATAAAAGGTCCTGATTTCTGCATTAGGTTGCTCAGACTGGCACTTAAAGTTGTAAAATAGTTATATTCTTGAACTACTGAATGTCATGTCTGAAAGAACAATATCTCGGTAAGCAGATAAGTAAAAATAATAAATATTTTACTCTTGATTTTTTTTCATTCTCACAGAAATGATAGAGCCCAAATGCCTATTATATGCTGTTTTCTGATTCCTTTTATGACTCTCTACAATGAGTATTTTGCAATTATTTGCATGCACTGCAAACAGACGTACACTGTATGTCTTAACACTGTAATAGGTTCTGAACTCATGATTTAGGAGTAGTCCTAAAACACCACTGAGGCAGTGTGCTCTTATGGTAACAAATGCCAAGAAATTGGTCTGCAGCCTGAAATATGCACACCTCAGTCTGTCTTCTCAAATGAAATTCTGAAGTGAGAGCTTTCTGCCTCCTTCTTTGTGTCAGTCCTGGTTTTATTCTTGTATGGTGCTCATACCCTTGCCATTTGCCACACTTCATGTTCCCACCTTTGCTAAAGCTCCTCCACATGCAATATCTGCTGGGAAAGGGATTAGCATACCAAGCTAGTCCAAAGAGCTGAAGCAAACAGAAAAATAGTTAACATTGTCACTAGTTTCTTGAAGATCTTTTGACATGCTTGGAATAGTTTACTTTGGCCATGTAGATAAGAAAATAACCTACCAGGTAGTGCATAGAGTATGAATGTATTACAGATTGCAGAAACAATTGTGCTTCTCATTAAAGACAATGAGAAAAACATCACAGTGAAAGAGGAGTGAGATTCAAGAAGGTGAGTTCATTTGGAAAAAGCTTGAGTGTATATCCCAGTATGATTTTATATTTTGAATGCGAAAATGTTAAATTTGCTTTGTGTACTTTAACTAGAGTGTTGTCTATGGCATGTTGCCATTGCTAAACCAAACAGCATAGCAATAAAACATCTTTCCATGCTGGAAAAGGAAGTAAGAGATTAGTTTATAAGAAATAAATTTCTTAAAACTATAAGAGAAATCCCAAGGGTCTCAAATGTGTTACACACTGGGGAGAGCTTGTTTTATATAGCTTTTAGGTTGAACTAAAAAATCTGAGGGTACATAATGTGTTTTCTTAAGAAGGCTCATAATGTATTTTATTTGGTTTTCTCATAGGCTGGATGATCTTCGTAAAGATTTCTTGCGCGGTCACAATTAACCACTTTATTTACATTAAAAGAAATGTGCTAGGGAAATTTGTGTTATGATTTCAGTTTGCAGTCAAAAAACTAGACCAGGGGTAGAATTTGTGTTGTGCTTTGAATGGAAGAGTCCACTCTTATGAATCTGAGAAACATGGCAGGAGTTAAAAGGACATCAACAGACATGTAGACTAAGCAGTGACCTGAACTACAGTTTAAGGACTTTTCTTCATTTAACATAAGTTGCATAGCCCAAAAGCCATCTGTCACTTGAGCTCAGTGAAAGTTTCTTTCACCAATCTATTTTTCTTTTTTTTTTTCTATTTTGTGTAAAGAGGCAGATTTAGTGAAATAAAAACATTTCAAGAATGCATTTTGCCAAATCTTTCCTTAACAAATGTAAACATTCCAAAAATTCCCTGTGACTGATTTTGACACATTTTAAAAATGATATGTTGTCATTTGGGAACTGGAATGATTTCTCATTTCAGCAAAACTTTTCATTTTCTTTAATGTCATTAGGAAAAAATATAGCCTCAAACTCAAACAAAGAGACACCAATTTTATGGACTCCACGGAATTTCACAGGAACAATTTTTAAAATTCACTAAATTAAAAAAGAAAAATAACCAACAATTTATAAGCTTTCCTACGTGTGACTATTGAGTAAGCCAAAGAAGTGATGTTTTCATCCTGCCTGACAACCAATTAACAGTTTCACTTCCCCTTCCTTCACGTGGGTAGGCATGAAATGTAGGTGTCAGACCAGAGGAGTTTCTTCGGAGCTCTCTGTGACATGACCATGATCTAATTGACCTTGAAAGCAAGAGCCTTTGACTAAATGGTGGCATAGCAGTGGAAATTTTCTCAAGTTGGTGAGACAATTGCATACAAGGATAAGCAGATACAGTAGCAGCTTACTTTTTCTAGGAAGCCTTTTATGAATATGTTAATTGATGAATGTGGACTAACAAAATTGTATTTTTGCATTTTGTCTTCCTCTTGCTTTCAGTAACTGCTGCTTCTCCACCCCATTCCCCCCAAAAAAAATTATTTGAGAGGAGTTAAAGTTATGTTCGGATTCTGTGCCATGGGTAAAATCCAGGCCCCTCCCCTGCGACTTCAAAGGGGCCATTTGCAGTAGAATGAGTGTCATTTGGTGGTGGAAGCAGGAAGCTATTTGGGCAAGAGGCACGACACAAATGAGCCAAGGAGGGAGGGGGAGCGGGACCTGAGGACTGGTGCAAAAGCCTTTCCACCTAGGGGTACATGCAGGTTATTTCAGCTGCTGGGACACAATTGCAGAGGACTTGCTGTCATGCTGCAGGAAAGCTCTGTTCTCTTTGACTCTGTGTCCTCCTGCCCTGCAATCTCCAGAAACACTGAGCACAAGGGCTGATCTTTGTTGTTCAATAGCAGACAGAGGACCATCGCACTGAAACCAGGAGTAATCCAAAGTTCTCTTCTCTCCAGAAAATCTGGCTTCACCTCCTGCTCTAGCTCATATGATTCTGAAATATGCTACAGTGTCTCACTTGCTGTCACTCTGTAGTTTAATGAGCAGAAAAGAAAAAATGCCATTTCTTCCCACTGTGAAATGGACCTTTCTTTCATAAAGACAGGAAGGTGCAGTTCTGTCACATTCATTGCTGTGTGCAAAAAAGCTCACTTTATGCTTTTTCTTGGTCCTCACTGTTATCTTTATGTGCAGTTTTTTTTGGGTGTAACTTATTAAATTTTTGCTTGCCTTGGATTCCTGCAGGCCTCATTTGGATACAATGCATACTTGCCTCATTGCAGTTCCTGTAGACAGTGATGTATTTGGTCTGCTGGCCTGAGATATGCATTTCTTTCAGAAACCCTAATGTAAACACTGGAAGTAGCTTATAGCTGCAAATCAGCATCCAACAGCAATGATGATTTAAGGCTATGAAGAAGTGACATGAAAAAGCCCTATCCACTTCAACTCAGAATCTTAAGGTGGTTCTCTATTCTCTTTTTGAAACTGCAATTTAAAATACTGTAAAAAGAGCTTCCGGTTTTCTTATATTTTTCTTCTCTTTTGTTTTCTTTCTTTTGTTTTCAGTTTTAGTCAAGCACAGGGAAGTATATTTCTGCTGTGTTGACTTTTTTTCTGCCCAGCAGACTTGGAGCTGAAACAGAGTCCTGCTGACAGGATTAATATGAGGAAGTTTTGCAACATCATTTACAGCTGTTGTAAAAATTCTCGATGAATGTAACAAGGTAACTGTTGTGATAAACTAGTTAGGTATTGCCGGACATATTATCTGAGCAAGATGTTTGTCCCTCAAACAAACACTTCATTAAGTACAGAAGTCTTTCAAGGCATTCACCCTAATTGTTAAAAGCTACTGTTTGATGAGCAGTTAGTTTACGTGCACGTTAAAGGAGTGGTAGAGAGACAATGCTTGAGAATTGCTTTCTATTTCCAGAGGGCAACTTCAAATGAAAAGTAGTAAATCCCTTCTTTTTGCTTTCCAAATATATTTGTCCAACATCTTAAAAATCTGAAATAGTTAATAGACTGACACTGAGAAACAAACAAACAAAAAAGAGTGGTTTATTTTGCTTTGTATATTTTGTTCTGTTTTTGAAAAGATTTGGAGAGTGAAACCTGCTTTTGTACATCTTGTTAGCACATTTTACTGTAGTTGGCAGTTTGGCAACAGTTGAAAAAATATACGTTTGTTTTAGCTGGCAAGGCTGCTAGGTGTATTGGCCTAAGCAGTGATCTGAGCAGCTGGATACCTGGAGCTTATTCCCAGCCATGCCACTGCTCTGCTGCGTAACTCTGAGTAGCCACCTCTCTCTGCTTCTTTGGTGCCTGCTTCCCTCCCATATAGTTTCGCTTGTTTAGGCAGCCGTTAAAGACTTGGAGCAAATGCTTTCAGAACTTTTTTATTTGTATAGCACCTAGCACAGATGACTCCTATCTTACCTGGGTTCTGCAGATGCTTCAGTCATACAAGGAGTAGGAACAAAAATAATTATGCCATGATTAACTCCACAGAAGCTAATTTACACAAAAAGCAAAGGGTCTGGCCTACAGTCTTCTTTTATTACGTTTATAAGAAAATAATGAAGTAAAAGAGAAATGGAAATCTTTCCTTTTTTCTCCCTTTTTGTGATCTCAGAGCCACTCAAATATTGGAAAAGGCGAATCCTCGGTTAGCAAGGATGCAGCTGGGGAATGCCATGCCCTTTCCTGTGCTGCTCACTGTGTGCCCTTGCAGCTAGTGGAGTCAAAACAGAGGGAAGTATTGGTTTTTCACCCTCTGAGGCAGCTGAAGAGTGGAGCAAAACCAGGGACATGGCAGAAAATAAAGAAGTGATAAACACAGTAAATAGCCAGTGGTTGTTTCAGTGCCTCTGCCATGGCTTACATGTTTATTTGAAGGTGTGGTTGAAAATCCTACAGCTGCTATGGAAGGTACATGACTAAGCAGCTGCTTGTGCTTTTCCAGGGGGCAAACTGCTACTAGTATAGAAAAGGTAGACAAAAAAACCCCTGTGAAGCGTTGGCTAATACTATTCAGATAATCAATATGGTTGTTGCGTGTGATAGCCAGCAAATTTTATTTACTTAGCCTTCCTCAAAAGTATTTTGAGTCCTCCACATACTCTGTTTTGACAACAGTTTTGCTGCATTGACTGATGCCGAGTTACACATTCCCATGGGCATTAAGGGGAGCCAAACCAGGCCCAGAACTGAATGTGTGGGTGTAATTATAAATAATCAGCAGTGTTTTCCTAATCTGCTTTTCTGTGTTGCCCTTTTGAAAAGTATGAGCAGTAGAAGTGTTTGATACTCACAGCATGGTCAGTGTTGGCAGATGAATGTGCTCATCTCAAGTGCCATGCCCTCATAGCAGCTTTAAGCCCATGCTAGCACACTTCCTAACACATGCTGACTTCACTGACAGGCAATTTTATACTTCTGCAACTCAGAATGAGGGGTGAGTGAGAAGAATGGATGACACTTCACAAAAAGAAAAAAACTGTTACATGATCTGTACTAAATCTTGAAGATTTGGAGGGTTATTTCCTCAGTTCATCCTGAGCATATTTTTCTTGAGCTGCAGACTTAATGCAGATATCTAAATGAGCAATTAGTGTTTCAGAAGTGTTGTGTCTCCAATGATTCCAGTAGAATTTGCTGGTTCACTATTTTTAATTAAGTGATAAGGGTTTGAAAAACTAAGTCTAGGCAATTATTCCAGAAAACTTTAGATAATATCCTGTAACAATATTAATTATTCAGAATTAACAATCAAATATTCAGTGCAAATTTGGAGGATGTGCAGTAAACAAGTTCTGAGACCACACACAGAACAAGTACCAAAGGATAATATTTGTAAAAATGATATGTTGTCATGTTCTTACACCTATATTAACAGAAGTAAATTAAATTTGGACAACTAAGGTTTTCTTGTTTTCACCACTTTATTCTGCAGTTTTAGTATTATTTCTTTAGTAGGCTTTTTATAATAATACATACTTTGTTATACTGTGTTGTGAATTAAATGTTTAATTATAAAGTATATTTAGGAAAAAATTTAAAAAATTTAGAAAAAAAGTTAAAATGCAGTAGTCAAGTTAACCAGCTGTGATCCTCCATGAAATAGTAACCCTGCTTTACACATGCTTGGTCACTTGCAGCCTATTTTACTAATTCAAAGAATTCACAACACATCTCTCAGTCATTTCCAGGAATCTGAAAGAGGTCGTTTTTTTATTCTTACTTGCAACAGGCATCTCCACAAAATTCTTCAAAATATACCAAAGACTATTTCTCCTCTGGAACAAAACTTTCAGCACCTAAAAATAACAATCCTTTTCTATGGGCTAATAGTGCATCAAATTATTTCTCAGGCCCTTTATCTGAGGCCTTGGGTAAAATCCAAGTGGAAATGAGCTTGGCCGGTGCATTTTAACCTACATTTGTCAGCCTCTCAAAGTCACCGTGCAATTTAGCCCAGTTGGCAGCTCTGATTTAGAGACAAGCAGGGCTGGCATAGCTGAGATGCTTCAAGTGGGGAAGTCCGTAGCACTTTGACAGGACTGTGAATACACTTTCACTGCGTTTCCTGCTCCGTCCCTGCTTCCAGACCCTGCTCTCGCTCCCGCGCTGGCAGCAACATTGGGTGTGATTTAGTTATTTGAGATGTACAATAAAAAACACTTTTTAGGAAAGCAGTAAAATCCTCCTGAACATGGACAGGCTATAAAATTAATAATAGTCCACTTCCAAAGCAGTAAAAGGTTCACCATTTCATCCCATTATTCACAGCCTGTGGCACGCCAAGCCAAGCGTTGCTCAGGCATCTCTCTTGCCAGCATGGACACCCCTGGATACTGTTCCCAGATCCCCACCATGCCGAGCCATGCCGAGGTGAGCGATGTGAAGAATAAGGGGGCATGATGACAGATGTGTGTTATTTGAGCCCTTGGTCTATTGGGTGCTGCAGTACAAACACAGAAGTAAGGGTAGTGGTGGTTTGATTGCTTTGGCTGCCCTCTGGGACAGCCCTGACGTGGAGATACAGTATCTCAAAGATCCATTCTGTTTCAAAACCATAAAATAAATAAACAAAGCAGGGTATTTTAGGCTCTGTAGGCATTGCATCACGGGAATGGCCAGAGTAAAGGTTGTGTTTCATGCCAGCCACGAAAGAGAAGGCTTAAGTGAACAAAACACACTTTTACAAATTCTGCCCTAAGCAACAGATGCATAAACTCTGAGATATCAGAAGGGTTGTATAAATTCCCCCTTTGGATACAGATCAATGCATTTTGTTAATTTTTTCCAAACACCTGATCTCAAGACCCTCTGGATGTTATACATCTCACTGACAACACAGTCTTTGCTAAGCTAGATAACTCCTATCACAATAAAATCAGCAGCAAAAAATAACTGTCAAGTTAGCAAGGCCAGGACAAACATCACTAAAAAATGATGTGATGAGGAGAGTAGGTGCAGCTTTGGGAAGTAGTTAGCATAATTTTGCAGAGCCTTGAAAACAGCTTATTTGTTTTTAAGAGCTGGAGGTGAATAAAATCAAAGCCTAACATTATTAATAAATTATCTCTCATTACTCAAGGGAAGAAAACAGGCCCTGTGCAACCATATTTTCTCAGAAAAGAACCACAGATATGTATTAGGTATTTTATAACTTGTAAAATATTTAGAAGATAAAAAATTGCTCCTTATGTTTTTATTTGTCACTGAAGACTCATAAATTAATATCATTTTTTTTCCTTGTTACCTAAACCCTTCAGAATTTTGTCATGCTCTTAAAAATGCCTTAAAAGGTGTCCATGGAATGAGCAGGGATATTTTCATTGACAAAAGATAACCAATCCTTCTTATTTATTTTTAATAGAACCCCTTTTTCCACTCTGGAAATATACTTCAGGAAACATTTTTAGTCTTACACAAAATAGTGAAAAGCCATTCCCAAAAGCAGGGAAAAAAAAAGGAAAAATATGTTAATTTATTTTTATACAGAGTTATCTTTGAGGGAATTTCCAAGGCTTGTACTATTTTCTGTTAAACTCCCTTAAAAGAAGTAAAAAGTAAATTCTGCAAAGTTTTGATATGATTAAAGTTGTATCTTCACATTTAATGTCAAAATATTTGGATAATCAGTTTATGTTGAAGTAGAAAAATAATACTGACTGCTGTATTTCTTTTAACAGTAACCATGATTATGCAGGTTGAGCAGGTTTGACATACAAATGACAGTTGAGACAGAGAAAACAAAAAAATAAATTTTAAAAGAACAACAATATTTGTCACTTCGTCTGAATTCAGTGAGAGCACAAGAAACCACAGTTTTGAAGAAAGTATTTTCATTATTGTAGCACTTTTTTGTTAAATTCAATTTTAAAAACTCACCCTGAAAATAACATTTCTTGTTCATCAAATTACATTTTCTAGTCAGAAGTCTTGCATTAAGCAAAAAATTATATTTCTCTCCCACTTATAACTATTACTGTTTTTTTCTCACATAACACAGTCAAGACAGCTTGGATTGATTTCCTTGTTCATTTTTCAGCTTCATTGAAAATGTCAGTGCAGGCAACACTGGGCTTACTTTGTTAACATCTGCCTCCCAAGACCAGCTACCTTGAAAAAGCACTTCTTAGTAGAGTGCTTGAAAGAGCTGGATTAAGACAAACTAGATGTTACTGCTGAGATGGTCAGGTAGCTGTTATCTAAGAACAGGCACGTTTTTCCAGATCCTTGGCATTTTAGAGTATTTCTTCACTCCCCATTCCTTATATTTTCTCCACAGTCAGGACAGTGCAGGTTATGCATCCAGAACTGAGAAAGTAGGTAATACTCTATGCCAGACTCGAGCAATGCAAGATAAAGTCATTTAAGTGTGACATGCCTCAGACTTTTAATATCCAGTAGTGAAGTAAATCTGAAACCTCAGATGGCTGAATAGTGCAAATAGTACAAACAAAAAGAAGATCACTTGGTACAACCAGCCAAAAAATGACAAGGCCATTTGTACAGCCAGCTGTGATCTATGGAAAGCAAATATTTCTGGTGTTGTGGAAGCACTGAGAAATCATTTATGAAATCTACTGAATTATGGACAATGACAGTTACCTGTATATTAGGAGAGGTTCAAAAGAAAAAAAAAAAAAGTTTGCAAAAATCCCATTAAGATAAATCCTGCACTGTAATACACAGGAAGAAAGAAGAAAGATTAGTTTTATTGTTTTACATGAGTCTCTAGGAATGTTAAGCTCCAAGTAAAATTAAATTGTTTAAATGACAAACTTTTAGAAGAGATAGCATAAGAACTCAAGAAATAAAAAATTACTGATCTCCTAGTAACAGTGACAAGTTTTGCAAATGGGTTTACTAAGGTTTGAACTTTTGTTTTCTAATTCAAGAATCAGTCTCGAGGTAGAGTGTACACAAAGCATTAGCAGCTTAAAGTTTTTGGAATGATACATAACATTGCAAAGAGCAAAGCATTAATGTTATTACTAAGGTTGTGATATATACTACATAATTATTGGTTTTGTTGTAATGTGGAGAGATTTACCAAAATCTCTGCCCCATTATACTGGTTTTCTACAAGCAGACACAGTAGATTGCCTCATAAGGCTCATGATTTAAACACATCTAAATAATTGATTAAATATTGTTTATTTCTGTTTTGTTTTCCTTATTAGATGCTTTCTGAGGCAATTTTTATGTCAGACTCACAGTAGCTTGTCTGTTAGGCCTCTATTGATCCAATCAGAAAAAGACTATAATGTAACCAGCAAATCCTATTTCATAGGATGCATTGGCAGCAAGACAACTCTATTCATACCACCTCTTCTCTACAAAAGGTACACATCATCATTTGCCACTTGTACTTTAAGCAAAATCAAAACTGAAGCCAAACCAGAAAGTTATGATTCCTTATCACCATATCAGTTTCCTCAGTGTCTGAATATAAAGTCAGTATATTTTAGCCATATCAAACACTCTTTAATATTCATATTCTATTAATGTGTCCTTTGTTCTAGTATTGTGAATCTTAATGAAATAGAATAGTTTATCTGGTTTTATTCAAAAGTGAATTTGCAGAGTTACAAACAAATCTAGTTCACATTATTCCTGATTATCATAATAAAAATACATCATAATATTTCTGCTCACTAGAAGACAGATTTTCAGGTTATGTACACTAATGGTTGACTTGAATATGATTTCAGTGGCTGATATCGACTGAGGATCCTGCCTTAGTATTAAATTGCATTTTGCATGTTTTCCTTTATTGGTTACTTACCCGACTCATATGGAAAAAAATGGTAGCATGTGACTTGTTAACTAACCAGAACAAATAAACTGAAAGACCGTTGATTTAGATTAAGTATAAGGAAGAGATTTTTACAAATAAGGTGGTGAGACACTAGAACAGGTTGCCCAGAGAAGTTACAATGTCCCAACATTGTAGGTGTTCAGGGCCAGGTTGGATGGGGCTTTGAGCAACCTGGTCTAGTGGGACGTGACCCTGCCCATGACTGAGGGGGTTGAATCTTGAAAGGCCCCTTCCAACTCAAACCATTCTATGATTATATACAATTTAAGTGGTAAAATCTGCACTTTGGAAATGAGCTGCTCACAGACGATGCAGCAGTGAAGAACTGTCTGATAGTAAAATCCCTTTAGTAAATCATAAGGTCTGAATGCAAGTCAGGAGTTACTCACTGGGAGAGGTCCTATGGTGTCTATTATGCATAATACATGACCAAAATGGTCCCTTGTGCACTCCAAGACTATTCAGCTGTAGTCTGTGAATTAATGATAGCTGTGAACAATTTCAGTAAAAGCATTCATGCGAGAAGGCAAAAGCAGTAAGGAGCAACTTTTGCAAAGCTTGGCTGCACACAAGGGTACTGCACACTGGGCACACCTGCTCTCTGTGTGACTTCTGTTGAAATTAATGGGAGTAGGCAAAATTTCCACCTTTGTGCAGACTATAGTTAGAGGCAGTGCCCTGTTATAATTTTGCCATTTCCGGGAGATACTATAGTTTCAGCTGTGGTAACAGCAAGCAACATAACCTGGAAATGAAACAACTGTTTGAAAAACCAGTCCACAGCCAAAATACTGCAGCTGGGGCTGAGAGCAGAGATACAGCATGACCTTAACAGGGTCAGTGTAACAATTAAATGACCCTATTATTTCCCACTTTGAGATGATTTTCAGTTTCAGTTTTCAGAGTAAACTGAGCTTCTGAGTTAAGCTCCTTGGAAGAAGTCAGAATTCATAGCGAACTTTATGACTTTCTCAGTATGTTCAGATATTACCTCTGACTTTTTGAGTGACATGGGTTTGGGGGGGACTGGTCAGGGTTTTTTTTTCCTCTCTTCAGAGAGTTTACTACTTAGATTTTTTAAAAGATGTGGGAGAAATTAGAGAGAAAGAGAAATTTCCAACTTTTGCTTCCTCTGATGTGTTAATGAATGTTAGAAATTTCGCTATATTATGTCAGTTTATATGTATCTCACACCTACTGAAATATAGCACAGAGGTCTTGATGGTATCATTAATGATGAATAGAGTTCCAGATCACTATCTAAATTTCTTATCCTGCTGCTTTCCAGTCTTACTTGAATAGTAGCTGATTGCCCAACCCACCCAACCCTTTGTAAGTGACTTAGACAAAACAATCTTGCTGAGTTTGCTGTATTGCTTCAGGGAGGGTAAATTTTATAGGGCAAATTAATTTCTGTTGGCCCAGACAAATCTAGTATGCAGTACGCAAAGGGGAAAAAAACTTAAGCAAACAGGGATGTCTAAAAGCCCATGCAGGAACTTTTAACCATTCAGTAACAAATTCTAACTATATATAAACCTAACTTTATGTCAAGTCCTGTAATTTAGAAATATAAATTTTTAACCATTTAAAAGTAATCTGCCTCCCATCAGCTTGGCAATTATTCACATTAAGAAGCAGGGCAAAGGAAGACTGAAACTGGAAGAATATAATACTATTTAGTTATTTTGTTTTATTAAAAAATGAAGTTACTTCCATATCACATCTATATCATATACCATTATTTTTATTATGGAAACCATGGATTTTGCGGGACTGCAATATACAGTTCAAGTCAGTTCCCTGAAAGTGGGAACTGAAATTCCTAACTAAAAATAGAAAATTAGAAAGTTCCTGTGCTGTTTTTTATCACAAATGCCATATCGTGGTGCCGCTGAAGCTGGTGGAGCCCTCTGGGAGGAAGCTGAATTGCTAGGGGAGGTGCGGGATCTCCTCAATCCCACACTCACATTGAATCAAAGCAGTTGGCACTGGAGAGGAAGGTGTTTGAGGCAGAATGAGGAGGCCCAGCCTCCTTCCTCTGCTGTGGGAAGGAAGATCATTGGGGAGATAGTGAAGAGGATGAAGTAGTTTGTGGGGGGAAGATGTGGATTCAGTGCATACCTCAGCAACTTCATTCAACAGGACATGAAAGCTACTCAGATAAGGTGTTGATTGCCTCACTGACACTGCCCTGGGCTGCAGTTATTGCAGCTCAGGCTACGTGCAGACTTGAACAGGACTTTAAAAGAATAAACCCCAAAAAAACCCCATCACACATGAAAATCAATCCATCTTGTACTATTCCTGCCACAACTTGAATCTGGAGTTCACTGTTTAACCTTAAAATGTTGATAGCATCACAAACAATCCCAACAACTTCAGGAATTCAGCAATTTCATACCTCTCACTAGAGATCAGTTTCAGTAAAGCCATGCAGATATCTAACACTAATTGAGTTCCCAGAGAAAAAAGGTTTAGTTAGTCTGTTTTGAAAACAAAGATTTGATTTTATATATATATATCTTATAGTGCAGTACTCCACTGACTTTACAAGCAATGTTTAAATTCTTCAGTTACCTTTGGAATTATGAGCCCAAGGAAAAAAAAGAGGAAAAGAAAATCTGAATTTCACCATCCTCATTACATTATACAAAAACAAGAAAAAATAAGACTTTGAAAGGATGAAAAAGTATTCCCAGGCAGAGCTGGGGTGGCAAAAATTAAGAAAAAATGTACAAAGTAGAATGGTGATTGAAAGACAGCTGAATCCCACACAGGCATATTAGACAGTGTTGAGTGATAGGCAATAAAAGATCAAGTTCATGTCCTTTCTATTGCTGCAAGTAGAGAACTTAAGATGCTGAGTCCGACCAAAAGCATCAAAGAGTGCAGAAAGTCATGGGATAGTGTGAGTCATTTGGAGAGTGATCTTCAGATGTTTCTCCCTCACCCCTACCCTTGATAGAGCCAATTAGTAAAATTCAAATCAATTTGCAGGGAGGATCCACAACACGGAAGATGGTATGCATTCTGAACAAAATAAAGACATAATATTTTATGTTGGAAGGAAAGAAATCCATTAGTATCAGACTCCTCATAAATATCAGCCCAAGAAAAAGAATTTTTGGAGTATCACTAATACTATTAGTGTCTTTTATTGTAATACTATGAAATGATTCTGAGTCTTGCCTCTATATTCTGCTAGGCCTAGTCAGAAAGTAAGAGAGAATGGACACATCTATAGTAGTATTTTAGTTCAGAGAAGAAGTGAACCTTGTAAGACCATATTCTGGTTGTACCCAACTGTTCCACTTTGGCTCTCACCATAGAACTGCCTTGGAGATTGCAAAGTGCATTACTCTGGGTGAAATGAAGACAAAAAGATGTGCTTCTGTAATGTCTTTTACTTCTCGTCTGAAGTAAAACCCCTGAAGCACCTTTAGCATGGATGTTGTACCCTCAGCAACATGTGTTTTGCTCTGGAAAGCTACTCCTGGATCATAGCACTGGTTATTGCAGGACTCAATGAAGTATCACTCTTTTCACCTAAATTAAGATGTCTACCATACATATTTGATCCAGATATTTGCCAACATTATTAGGAAATAATGAATTCAAAAGTGTGAGTTATTAATTTGAAAGATTGTATCTTCTGCCTAGATGAATCATATACTCCAAGCTATTATTTCCTCCGCAGTAACGAGAAAAGTCTAGGTGATGAGGTTGTGGATAGATGCTCACTTAGTGAATCCCACCCTCATTAGTTTAAAATGATGGTACTGGCAGAGAATAGGAATAGAGTCACAAAGAAATGACTTGACTTGATCAGTGCTGGAGATGAGGCTTGACCTCATATCTTTCAACTGCTAGTCAAATGGTCTCTCTTTACACACAGTAACCACTAGAATTATCTAGCTGGCTGTTGTAGCAAGTTATCTTAATCTTTATTTATGACATATAAGAAGTTATGGGCTTTTTTGAGGGTTTTTTTTTGAATTGCAGGTTGGACCTACCACTGACAAAACTCTCTATTTTGTATCCATTAAGAGGAATATCTCCATTTTCCCAGCATTGTAAAATTTTGCAAATACTTGCATAAATTTCCTATTTTGCATTCTTTACATCACTGAGCACATTATGAATATCTGTTATGCATTGAATTACACTGACTGTACTCAATTTATAATATTAGTTTTTATTTGTCAATCAGTATTTAGTGGGATCTTTTGTGAATAGAAGAGATCCAGAGCTAAGGATTCAGTGTTCTTGTAAGTATAAATATCAACCTGAAAAATAAAATTCTACCTGTAGTTGCTGAAATTGTTGATATTAAGTTAATTCAGAAAGACAAAAGATAAAATTAATGGCTTTCTGTTTCTATGTGTCAGAAATACTGTTAAAAAGTGGTATCAAAATATTCTGTCATGTGTTATGTTGAGTGTATTTTTACTAGTTTTCCAAGTTATCTGGAAACAATAGCAGCAATGTTTTGTTATTATTTGTAATGAGTCACTGGGTGAAGAATCTTATTTGTTTCATATTAATCAAAGTAATGTTTTTATTTTAAAGTCCTTGAAAAGTTAGGAAGAATCTTAACACTCATTTTAAACAATATTCTAAAGAGGGAATGTGAGCAGGGATAAAAGTAAATAAAACCCCTGGACTTTACCTCACAACTTCCTTGTACACATAACTTGACTTGACAGAAATTAATTCAATTTAAAGTCTGACAGTAGGTGCAATGCTTCAGTAAAACTGAAAAGAACAAAATCTTCCTGCAGCAAGGTTTAAAAAACAGCACTGTGAAATCCAATGGCCTAAGATTTGACCTTTGCAGAGTTAAAGACATGGTGACAATTTTAGTAGCTCCATTTTAATAACATGCACCCCAATGTCTGGGTAACATTTCTGTGGCACTGCAGAGGGAGTGCAGTAAATTTTTTGGAGGAGAATACCTCTAAAGAAATGAGGCATAGCTGGAAGGACTGTGTTTCAGATGCTGGGCAGAAGAAAGCTAGCAAAAACCACAGCAGATGGCTAAATGAAGATTGTAATCATATTTAGCTTTTCTCACTTCACAACTTCAATAGTCATTTCGTGCCAGGGAACCCAGTGCCTCCGGATGTCCTTTTAATCCTGCTCATCTTTCTCTTTCTCTTTCTGGCTCTTCCAGTGCTTGCCAGCCTGACTCGGACAGTGTTGCAAAACTACAGTCCCAGACTGTTGCTCTTTCTGGCTATCCCACTGCAAAGAAATTGGAGAGACCTGTTTCTTCTGCCTCTTCTGTTTCTGATGCCACCTGATGTACTTTGCAAGATCTGTTTTAAATTTAGAGGTTTGTAAAGCAACCCTGAGTCTTAAAAGATTTTTAGTAGATCAAAATTTGAGAAAAGAACCTATGTTTACTGATGAGTCACTAAATAAACGTCTCTTCAGGGACCTAATTTTTTTTTCTGAACTAGATGTCAAGCTAATACTTGTATGTCACCTAAAGAAAAACGTCCATTGTAACACATTTTCCACTTCAACAGCAATGTAATGATGGCACGGTTTTTGTGGACTTTGCAAAGATGTGATCCCCTGCAAAGAAGCAGCAAATTCTTGCTGCTACGACCACGAGCCTTAAACCATTATGAATGCAACTCCTTGAGGCAGACACCCTGAAGACAAAGAGCTGGGGAAAGCAATTCTTATGGCTGATTCAAATTCTGTTCAAAAGGCCATTTATTCTGAAAGAGGCATCTTTGAAAATGTGTGCAAGGAAAGCCCATTCAAAGTGCAATATATTCTGAAAAAAATGAGGTGCCAAATGCAATCCAGAGTAGAAAGCAGTACTGTAAATGGAGATTCAATGGGGACACTCGAGCAGTATGCAGACAGCATATACAGAAAGTAAATAAATTTATGGTCAAAGAAAAAGGAAGACTAAAGGTTTCCTCCTCTCCACTAAAGCATGAGACAGTGTCCCTAGAATGCTGAAGTGTGCTCAACATGGGACATCATAGAATTATAGAATGACTTGGGTTGGAAGGGACCTTAAAGATCATCTATTTCCAACCCCCCTGCCATGGGCAGGGATAACTCCCACTAGACCAGGTTGCCCAAAGCCCTGTCCCACCTGGTCTTGAACACTTCCAGGGAGGGTGTGTCCACAACTTCCCTGGGCAACCTATCTCAGTGTCGCACCACCCTCACAGTGAAGAAGTTCTTCCTAATGTCTAATCTAAATTTACCCATTTCTAGTTTAAAACCACTACCCTTTGTCCTATCACTACACACCCTTGTAAAAAGTCCCTCCCCAGCTTTCCTGTAAGCCCCCTTCAGGAAGTGGAAGACTGCGATAAGGTCTCCCTGGAGCCTTCTCTTCTCCAGGCTGAACAACCTCAACTCTCTCAGCCTGTCTTCGTAGGAGAGGTGCGCCAGCCCTCTGATCATCTTCATGGCCCAGCTTTGAACTTCCTCCACCAGGATCATGTCCTTCTTATATTGGAGGCTCCAGAGCTGGACACAGTACTCCAGGTGGGGTCTCAGGACAGTGGAGCAAAGGCGCAGAATCACCTCCCTCGACCTGCCAGTCACACTTCTTTTGATGCAGCCCAGGATATGGTTTGGTTTCTGGGCTGCAAGTGCACATTACCAGCTCATGTTGAACTTCTCATCAACCAACAACCTCAGGTCCTTCTCCTCAGGGCTTCTTTGAATCCATTCTCTGCCCATCCCAGCCCATGGAGCATGGTTCTGAAATGAAAGATTAATTCCTCTGGCTTCTTCTTCTGCTTACTCAGATCCATGTAGAAATATAAAATTAAAACAAAATAAAATAACTAAATTATATTAAATTAAATTATAAATAAAATACAGATCATAAACATTCAGATAATATTTGTCTGCCACCAGCTGAGGTACTGAATCTCCACTGTTTACCCTGAAGCCAACTATGTTTGATTTTGGTTTTATTTGCTTCTCAGTCAGAAGTGCTTCATTCTGTAGCTTTCTACCTGTGTCAGACCTGTGTAGAAGTGCTCTAAGTCTCAGAGACACTTTTCTTCCTGATGTCTTTCAGCATTGCACATGCATATTAGTATCTAAAATGATCTCCACCTGTGCAATAACAGAGCCGATTCTACAAGCTTTTTAAGTACTTTAATCTGTAAGAACATTAGGTTCAAAGCGAATATTTTGGTGCTTGGATTTAGAGATACACTTCAGTAGATTGCTAAATTTCCTCAAAACACTCAATCTGAATGAACAGAAATATCTTGGGTTGGAAGAAGTGGGCCTTATCCTGAAAGTGCTGACATTTACTTTGACACACAGCCTACCTTTGGGACTGTGGATTGCTGGTTAGCTGTCACCTAACGTTTTCTTTAATGCACATATTACATAAAGTCTTGAGGCTTTGTCTATTTTCCATTGAAGAAGTCTTTAATTGTTAGTCTTATGTGCTATGTCCTATGAGAACACTAGACACAGAGAAAGGGGAAAAGCCTCTTACAACATTAATAATAAAAACTCACCTTTGCTCTGGCCTGTAAATAGTTTTCCCTTGGCTTGTGTGGCCCTCATTCTCATGGGATGTCTGAGAATTTCACTGTCGTCAATACATCGTGAGTAATGAAAATTAAACACTTAAGATGTCATTTTACTGTAGACATCTAGAGAAGCTATATTACTTGAATATTCCACTTTTGTATAAAATACTAATCTTTATATAAACACTATAAAAAGGAATCACTTTTAAAGAAATCTTTTGTGAAAGATTTACTGGGTTTTAGTTATATTCTTGTTCAATAGATGAAAAAAGTGATATAAACATCTGAATTGCTAAGCAAAATGCTCTGGATACAAAACGTATATGCTCTAGGCAGTAAAATTATCTTTATTTAAGTGCTGTAGTCAAATATGGCAAAATGTAATGCCTGTGTGTCAAATTGCCTTAGCAAAGTTAAAGGATTTCATCACAAAAATATAAAAAATTGTATACTAACCTGACGGAATTTAAGTCATCTTGTTTTCATTAGAGTTTCTTTTCTATCAAATTAAGTTTACTTCATTTCTTCTGAGCAAGACACCCTGCAATTGAATGTAGAATAAAAACAAAAAAATTCATTTTGGTTTTCAGGAGGGGGGTGGTTAGTAGGTCAAGAGAGGTTCTCCTCCCCCTCTACTCTGCCCTGGTGAGACCGCATCTGGAATATTGCGTCCAGTTCTGGGCCTCTCAGTTCAAGAAGGACAGGGAACTGCTGGAGAGAGTCCAGCGCAGGGCTACAAAGATGATTAAGGGAGTGGAGCATCTCCCTTATGAGGAGCGGCTGAGGGAGCTGGGTCTCTTTAGTTTGGAGAAGACCAGACTGAGGGAAGACCTCATTAATGTTTATAAATATTTAAAGGGTGAGTGTCACGAGGATGGAGCCAGGCTCTTCTCAGTGACAAACAATGATAGGACAAGGGGTAATGGACACAAGCTGGAACACAGGAGGTTCCACTTAAATTTGAGAAGAAACTTCTTCTCAGTGAGGGTGACAGAGCACTGGACCAGGCTGCCCAGAGAGGTTGTGGAGTCTCCTTCTCTGGAGACATTCAAAACCCACCTGGATGCCTTCCTGTGTAACCTCATCTAGGTGTTCCTGCTCCGTCAGGGGGATTGGACTAGATGATCTTTTGAGGTTCCTTCCAATCCCTAACGTTCTGTGATTCTGTGTGATTCTGTGATAATAGAAAACAGTTTATCAGTTAATTTAATGTGTTTACAGGATATACTGTTAAGTACAGTTCAACAGAATCAATCCAAATTACCTCAAGATTAGATTTTATTTTTCCATGTTTCAGAGTGCATCTCTTTTTGCACAAGATTTGACACAGATATCTAATACATAAACAATACATTTTGTCTCTAGTGAGTAGTATTTATTGTTTAAATCTAAGGGCTTAAAGTGCTCAACTGTACTACATCCTGATTCTCTTCCTTACTTTACAGAGCTAGTATAGAATGGTGGAGTTCAAGTACAAAAGTCACCCAGGATATATATTTTAAATGCTACTTACTTATGTACCTTTACTTGACCAGAAGTATACATGCAGTAAGAGAAAAATTACTTAGCTGCATTTGGGCATTCTTTCCATAGCTTTAAAATCTGACTATTATTGACAAGTTGAAAAACTTAGAAATTAAGATCTTGGCTATATGTATACTGGATTTATGGAGTGAAGACAGAAATCCTCTCCTCTCCTCTCCTCTCCTCTCCTCTCCTCTCCGTCCAGCCCTTCCATCTGTTTCTTTCCCTTCTCTTGTAGCCCAGCCTCCCAATTCTTATTCTTCTTCCCTGCTTGAACTTTATTACCGACTCCTGCAATGTTGTCACAGGCATCTCAGTGTTTTGGGTGTTTTCTAAGAGACAAGTTTTGGGATATGACTCCCAGTAAGAACTGGGTTGAATTCCCCCTCAGACTTCTCACTGAGAATATGCTTTAAGGACATCTCAAATCTGTCCACAACAGAAGCAGGTGAAATTCAGAAAACTGGGAGCCTTATTCACATTTGTTGAATGCTTGTGAAAGCAATATTACACCTGACAAGTCAACTTGTTCTGTTGACTCCTCCTTTCCTTGCTCTGGTCAGACAGGGCACATTGGGTGCTTACCACCACGATGCTCTCTGCCTGGGTGACCCAGGGCGCAGTCCTGTCTCCATCTCAGAGGCCTGCTGCTGGCAGTGCAGCATTCCCCTGCTTGAGGGACCTCTGCTTCTCATTCCAAATAAAAAATCTGGCACATCTGTAAAATTTTTGTCAACACAGATCTTTGTGCTGTTTCCAGGAACCCAAAATACCCAGGACTGGCGCTAGCATATCTCATATGTTGTGTCAGCCAGTTTTGACTATCAAGGGATTGCAAAACAGACACAAAAATTAAACCCGAAACTGCTTGAGTAGGCAACTTAGAGAGAAAATCCTCTTCTGTTCCCTTTTTCATTTCTTTGCTTTGAACAGTTGTTCCAGTCAATGGTAAGTTCCCATCCCCCCAGCCTCCCCACAAGATATCTAAAATTGGGTCTTTTTTCTTAAAACAAATCAGCCTTTATGCTTGTAAAGCTCTCTGTTCAGAGTACTAAACACAAGACTGATCACTCTAATTTCTTCTGATATTTAACAGCACCTTTCATATTTAAAATATTTATTTCTGAAACATATGTCTTAAGCACCATTTCCCTGTCTTATTTCTTCCACTTCTTTTTTTAAAATTCATTTTTCCTGATGAGTATAAGCAGAGGACTGTAGCTTCTGATCCTCCATTTCAGATTCCACTGTGGGACAGAACCTTTTGAGGGCAGAGAAAAGATTGTTGTCTGGTGCTTGGTTCTAGTCCTGCCCGCTGGAAGACCCTTGTAATCTTTTCCATGAACCACAGTCCATTGTGAAAGAGCTCAGGGAATGAAAAGATATATAGATGCACTTTTATTTTATTATCTGGAATAACTCTTTAAAAGACCCCAAAACCCCCAAAAGCATACCCTCGCTTTAGAAAGAAAAAAAAGATTCCAGAACAACCATTTATTGAGAATAAAAGATTTAAAATTCTTATGGATTAAAATATAGTGCCTTTCCATTATCCCAGTATTCTAGTTGATTAAAAAGCAAAACATTGAATTGAAAAGTAAAGAAATATTTGGTGAGAAGGTGGCAGATATTGAAGCTTGTAGATGAAAATAAGTGAACAATATTAGACCCTCTGGTGTGCAAGCTGGACTTCAGCTAGGATTTTAGCCGTAGTTTATCCATTAATTACCCTCATTTCTTAGAGAATATCAACATTCAGCTATCAGCCTAACTCCATGAATGATGAGCATGTAACCTATCCAGCAGTCATCCAAGTTAATTGAGATTAATTTCTTGTGAGCAGAGAGCTCAAGTCTCCTGGGGTCTCATCAGAATGACTATTTCTGATTTATACCCATGTAACACTGTTATTTATAGAAGGAAGCACCTCACAACAAAATAAAAATATTACTCCTCACTTCCTCTGTCTGACAGTTGTTTTCCTCTGGAATACATGTATGGCTTCTTTCCTTCTCAGAGCCTTAAAATCTTTTACTTTCTCTTTATAAGAATTCAGAATTATTAAATGCAATGAATCATCATATAGGATAGCTACTAGTAGACGATAGCAAAACATGGTGTTGAATTCTCCATTTGAAAGAGGACATGTCATTTTTTATTTTAATATGCATTTGCATCGATGGCAAAGACTGAAAGTCTGTTTTATAGAGGTTGACTCAAGTGAGAAAATCTCCTTTTATGAACACCAATTCTATTAGGCCAAAAAGCCATGGATCAGAGCAGAAGATATTCCTAGAACAGCCATTGGCATGTGTTCTGTGCAGCTCCCAATTTTTGTAGACCTTTGCCTCTCCTTCCCTCCGCCTTCAAATACAGTCAGCTCTCCCTTTTTATTTTGGCAATGTTTCAGAGAGTTTGTCAAAAGTTGCTGGCCCAGTACTGCTTTCCTCCTGCCTGTAGGGACAACTGTTCAGAAGTGCCACTTCACTTCTGAACGTTTCAAGACGTGACATTCAGTAACTTGAAGTCTGGTGTCTTGTAACTTTTCAGTTTAGGAGAAGAAGTGCTGTGGGAAAGCTACCAAACTTCTTTTTTCAATGGGATGCAAATTCTATTTCTGCCTCTGCCAGCTAGTGAGAAATTGAAACTTAACAGGGATACTCTTTCAGAAGGGTGAAGGCTTGAATCAGAACACTGGACATTTACAAAAAAGGTGATAAAACAGTAAAGAAGCTGGATCTGGAGAAAAGCAAAAGTATCTGTTAAAAAGCTCTTTTCAGAAATTTGAAATGCTGGGACTGAGTCTGAGGGAAATGGCTGGGAAAACAGCACAGGTGAAAGAGGGCATGCTATTAAAATTTGCAACACTAATAAATATGTAATGCCTCCATACAGACTGTGTTTGTGTGTATGTACACCCACAGCACGTTGCCCTTGTATTTCTTAATACCCCAAAGGAGCATGAATACTTTGCAAACTTGCCATTTTTATGGCATGGCACCCTGCATAAAGAAGAAGAAACGTGGAACAAATTAATTATGTTTGTAGAGACATTGAATGTTATATGGATGAATCCTTATTTTTAGCTGATCTAACTTCTTGGCAGCAGAAGTGCAGAAGAGAACTAAATCCTCTATATTTACAAACATTTAAGAATTGCTTTTGGCACCACTACAGAGGACTAACCTTTGGTGCGCAAGTGTACGCTGGAGTTTTCTGCTGGTATTTAAATCTGGGCTAGGAATCTGGAAGGAGTTGCAATCTTTCTTCAGTTGAAATCAAACCTTTTCCCCAGGGTTGTTCGCCCATTCCAAGGTCTTCTGAAGCATGGGCATGGGGAGGTTTCCAATTTTCTCAACACATTTCTTAGACATTCAGTGGTACTGCCTACAAAAGAAGCACATGGAAATCACATGCAGACAGAGCAGAAGTTTTACTAAATGCCAAGGACTTACATCTGGTGCCTGCTTCAGACTGAATATCATTCTTTGCTGTCCTTCCTGTAGAAGGGAAGAATTCCCTATTGCTAGTGGATTGCAGTATTCTTGCTCTTTTATTAAAACTTCTTTTTAAAATAGACCATGGACATCAATACCTGTGCGCAATCAGTGCAATGAGGCTTTGCGCCAGAAGGAAGCAGAGGCAGAGGCACAGCATCTCTGATGCTGGGATCTTCCTCCCTATGCCTTGTACTTGAAGAAGTAGCTGGGAAGAGCAGTCTCTCCTTTCTAGGACTATATGTCAGCAGTCCAGGAATGACTCTGACACTAGAAAAATCTGCATGCTCTGTACAAGGTTCTGAAGAGGTTTCCCCTGTATTGAAAAGCAAGAAAGTGAGGTTTTGGCCCAATATTGAAAGACTATAATAAGAAAGTTACAATTTCAAACACACTAGATGAGGAACCTCTTCAACCTGAGGTATTTCCTAGAAAGATGTGACCAGAAGCAAGGCCACTCCTCAACCAGAATTCGAACAAATTGATTCAACTGTAAATGTTTGTTTTGTTTGTATTGTTTCAGGAATG
>NW_010174075.1:81011-141017 GCF_000695765.1 Mesitornis unicolor
TCTCATAGGAATACAATATATCAGCCTTTTTCAGGCTCAAAAGGGACTCCTTTGAGGTTCAAAGTTTTTATCTTCCTTCTCCAAATATTTCTTTCATTTCCACTTGACTTTACAGTCTTGGAGTTGCCACCTCAGCCTCAATTACTGATACCACGATTTTTCAAGAAAAAACAAACCAGAGGTACTCATCCGGTGGTTGAATAATTTGCCAGAGCTCCACTGGAAGTTAACAGCTGAAAATACAATAAGTAGAACTATTTTCCTGAGAAGAAATTGAAATCCAGGGAAAACTCTTGCACACTTCTCTACTGTCTGCATTTGGAAAGGTTTGAATCTGGGATATTTCACGTATATCTAAACATTCAAGCACTGCTCTATACTATATTAAGTGCTTGATAGCTCACAATCTGTCATGATTATGTCTTTTATCCTTGGTTTTCACGTGGAAATGAGATACATTTATCCAAACAAATGGATAGCGTTCTTTGTCTCCATGATGATAAAGCTGGCTATATAGTTATTTTTATGAGTAAGGATGAGACATACTTTTCCCACAATGGTAAAATAATGTTTGTCTTGGAGTACAGTGAGGCACCCACTGAGATGCGTCACAAAATGACCCAGCTGCTTTGACAGAAGAGAAAAAAAATTCCAGACCACCAAATACAAGGTGAATAAATAAGCAGTATAAATAAGGGAAGAAATAAGAAGCAATTGCCAGGCCCTCAGTCCTAATGTGTGCTGTCTCCACAAAGTCCCATTTGTGGCCTCAGAAATTATTTCTTCTATTTTAGTTTGTTTTTAAAATACAAGCCACAGAGAGAGGAGTTTTCCAGCACTCTAATGTATAGAACGCTGCAGTGGTAAAAGAAACTATGCTAGCAATGCATATGTAAATTTATTTCTGCCTTTGAACTCTGTTTATACATCACTCTGGAACTCAGCTGCTAATATTTAGCACCAGTATAGTCCTTGCTTACAGCATTTTAGTGCCAAGGGGAAAAAAGAGATTTCCTTTTCTTAGCAAGGGATTTCAATAAGAAAAGTGAAAATAGACTACTCTTGTTGAACTTTCATCAGACGTAACATTTTTCGTTAGTTGTGAAATGTCCACATGTGCAGGTAGAAACAAAACTGATAGATTTCAGTGATTCAAGGTGATACTATTATAAGGGAAATACCAGCAATTCTATGATTTAACATGTACTTTCCTTGTAGAGGAAAGCTAACATGATAATACTTCTGCCTCTGAGATTAATAAAAATGTCCTAGTTTTTAAAGAAATATTCTCATGGACATGTTGCGAGAAGTATTACAAAACTGCATTGCTTAAATGTAATTGTTTTTTGGAGATTAACAAATTTTTCTAACACCGAGATCAATGTTATGTAGAGTCTTAATCAATTCAGACTGAAATACTTTGAAGTTCTTTCACAGAAGCCAGCTGGTAGAAGAGTGTTGTAGAAAGGACTAGCTGAATTATTCATTGTGAATAATCTGTGTTAAGAGTTTACCCTCCCATTGCCCCACCTCCTTTTCAGGAATTGTCTGCAATGCAGTCCTCATCTCTGTGAGTTTGGCAAATGGTTTGTATTCATGCATTCTTATATGGTTCCAAGAGTTGCTGGTTCTCCTATTCTCCTAATAACACTATTATTTAAGTTACTGTGAATACAATACTATCCAGTAAATATTTTTTTGGTATTAGTATAGTACACTGTTGGGATGATTGAAACTTTTTAACCTAGAGATTCATGAACGAGACAAATATGCTATTTGGTTGTCTTTGTAAAATGAACTGATATATGGTTACATTTTCTGGCCTGTACTTATCCCATGTAACTTTAGACAGAAAACTAAGGTGGCTAGATGAGATGCATAGGCATCCTAAACAGGCTATTTCTTTATCTGATGGTGAAAGACTGGCAGTCAGAGGTTGAAACAGGTCTTCTGTGCAATTATTACTCTTCAAAGGTGCCTGTCCCTTCCATTTGTTGGATTGGGAGTCTGAAGGGACTATGAACACCAAGCTGAAGAGTTAAATCTGGGTCTACATAAGATTCCCTTGTTTGAATCATCCTTATGTAATATAGACAAGAGACTATTCAATTCAGCTAACATCAGATGACTCCTTTCTAAGCTTACCTTTATGGTCAGTAAGGAAACATAAGTCCTTCTAGGAAGAAAACTATTTAATCCTGAGTAGACTTACACAATAGCTAGATGACTTGTATCCTGAGGAGTTTATTTCCATAGAGTCTTGTGATGGGAACTTAAATAACCAGCCTGTATCTTTGTATCTATACAGAGGATATCTATATTCAATTCAATTAATCTCACCTACGTATCTCTCCTACTCAGGTTAGCAATGATGAATATTAGTGGCAACAGACCATTTGGACGCCTTCCTGTGCAACCTCATCTAGGTGTTCCTGCTCCGGCAGGGGGATTGGACTAGATGATCTTTTGAGGTCCCTTCCAATCCCTAACGTTCTGTGATTCTGTGATTCTGTGATTTCCAGCTGCTGGAGAAGCATTTCCATTTGTAACACAGACAAATGAGTTTTCAGTGCTATTTGAACTTATGAAGTGTGCTGAAGTATTCAATAACTCCTAATTCTTTTTCAGAGTTATCACCCCAAAATAACATAATGATGAAATATAACATTACTTATTTGTTCTGTGGGTGGATTACTGCACGAGGACCCCACTTTTTACTAAATAAATCTAAGACCTCAAAAAGTCATCTTTATTTGTCTGAGAAAATTCAGGCTATGTGGACACTTCATAATGCTACAGATGCAACAGTAAGATGATGAAATATCTGAATGATAAGATTTTTGTTCACTGTCTCAAGAATAATTGATATAAGCTTTCTGTTAATAAATTTACCTGTGAAATGAAAATGGTTTAAGTCATCAAAAAACTAAATAATCTTTTGAAACAGCCTTCCAAATGATTATCAGTGATAAAAAAGATGGACTTTGATAGGTTTATGAAAAAGACTGCAAGATGTTGGATCTATTTTAGTGGGAAGCTGGATTTTGAATGGCCATTCTGATCCTGTATTGCTAAAACCATTATCAACTCTTAGAATCATTGTATGTCTGAAATCTGAGCAGATTAAAGCAGTGCTTTAACCACTTGAGAACTGATGTTAATTCTGTTCAGTATGTACACCTTCAACAGTGAGCTAGCTAGATAAAACTATCTGTATAACTGCCTGTCATGTGAAGGAGCCACTTTCCTGTGAACACCTGAGTCGCTTATGTGCAGTGATGCATGCAATTTACTAGAAGTACTCATTCCAGTTTTTCAGGAATTCACATCTTCCTTTGGCTTATCAGCATCTACCAGTGCATTCTTTTTCATTATGTATATAATCGGAGAGGCAAGTTCATTCATCTAAAATGCATTTCAGAAAGCCATTTATATGTCATAAAGCCATTTATATGCAGTAAAAGATATGTAAAAAAAAAAAGTAAAATATATGTACAGAGACAACTGGTCAGAACTATTGATTATGTGCAGAGTAAACAAACAAAGAAATATTTTAAATGTTATTACTTAGAAAAACCCATTCTTAGTTCATAGATACAGTTTCCAGGTAAAAATATTATTCATTGTTTGGAGACAAGATTGAAGTATGACTTTAAGTGACTACAGTTGGTATTAAATTGTCTTTTCATACTCTACTCAGCATACATGCTAGCACATAAGTGATGGAAGGAAAAGAGGGAAAGAAGAACTGCTATGTTATTTTTACATTCCCTCTTTTATTCTGCAATTGGCTGGTATATGACCTTACATCTCCTTTCACCAAGTGCAACAACTCCAAGAATTGAAGTCAGTAGTCTGAGATAATGAAAACCTCAAATCACTTTTGCACAAGTGGTCTTATAACAAGCTGGGGTAGTGAGCACAGATTTTGACAGCTTGTGATGTGTTGATCTTCTGTCATCAGGGTCAGTTAATAAGATTAGACATTAGTTTTGAAAGATTTGTGTTGGTATTTCCCATGTGAAGTAGTGATGATGAGGATTGTGTCTTTTGATACAAATGATGCCTTACCCACAGTGAAAAATATGTGCTACCTTTGGCTATGCCCTTTGTTTAAACTCGCCCCTTGACTTTCTTGAAATAAATGGAGCATATTAAAATACACTAGGAATATCTTGCTAAATATTGTGGCCAGTTCAGACCTGTCAAAACTTAACCTCAGACTGGGGGTTCCTAGCTACTGGGACAATAGTGTTTCTAGGGCTGAGAGGGTGTAAAAAGCACAAAATGCTCCTGCCCACAAATATGCTGGAGAAGACACAAAATAAATAAGTTTCCTAATGTTGTGATCTCCATGTCACTGATTTTTACTGTTATTTAACAGCTTAATTTTCCCCTCATTGTTACAGACACCAAGGATATATTAGTGTGTGTTATGGGTAAAATGCACCAGAATAAAACCAGCTTAATTTTACATTCACTTAATGATAATATGGAGAAATTACAGTCAGATTATAGGTTGACCAACTATTCTTCAAAGGTTTGAACTATGCGTTTCTTTAGGAGGTATCCTAAAAAGCACTATCTAGTGCATTTATCCTTTGGTAACTTCTAGATATAAAGAAGGGAAAAGTTCCATTTTAGACCAGACTGTCTTCAGAAAAAAAGCTTTCAGCATAATTTTTTGCAGGTGGATTGAAATTGGGGGAGTCAGGGATCAACACTGTCCTTGGGAAGGGATTGCATCTCACAGAGAATGAAGCAGTGGAAATGTGGCCTCAGGTTGCACAGGGGCCTGGTGCTTTCTTTCTGATATTCTGAGACCTGCTTTAATTTATGAGGATAATGTTTTTAACAGGGTAAGTCTTAACCCTGTCCAGTAGAAAACATATTCTCACTGGCATGGAAAATTTTTGCTGCCAGAGGCATCCTTGTTACTGTCTGGTGACTTGAGTTCTTCCTGGCAGCTTGTCTCCACCAGTGATAGTGGAAGACTTATTTATGTATTACCCTCCACTGAAATCTCGGCTGGTGTGTGTAAGGTAATGACTTTCATATATCTGCTTTATAAAATAGAAACCTTTCATTTTCCAAGTACATATTTTCTATAGCTGATGTGACAGCTTTAACCACAGATATTTTCATTTTTGCTTTAGAGGTATGTGGAAATGCGTACATAAATAGTATTCCAGTGCACTGGGTACACATTCATAAGGCACCACAGATGCCTTAGAAAAGATGATTCAACAGTCCTGGAAAATTAAAAAAAAAAAATTACAGATGAAGTTATAGAGAAACTTTTAGGGAGCAAGGCAACTTTCAGGGATAAAAGAGAAATATCTGTTTTCTTTATCAACGAACATTACTTCTGTCTTCTCTTAATCTCAGATAACAAAACAGAGTAAAAAGCCCTAATAATACTGTATTGCCATAACCTCTTTCCTGTTTCATCATGATGGAAATTAGGAAGGAGATCAGGACACTCCGATTACTGTTTGTGCATGGTGGGCTGTGTGGTATGGTGGGTTGTATGAGGTTCTCTGTAGGACCAAGGTGTGCTCAGAATAGAAGTTGTTGCAATACAGCTGAGCCTCTCTGCAGAGAGCTTTCTAAACTTTCTATAAATCCTCATTGCCCATACATATTCTACATGTTTTGCACAGACAGCATGGTCAAAGCCCCATGTTCTAAAATAATTTTGAAAAACCCCACAAGATTCCAGTAAAAGCCATAAGATTAAATTTGGAAACTTTCATACATTTAAACTTGAAAGTAGATTTCAAGCTATGCTTTGCCATCATGAGAGCTAATAACTTTTTTTTTAAAGAAGATATTTTTCATTTGATCACAGAAGATCAGTTTTAAGAAAAATTTTACATATAATAGGATGTGTGACAAAGTTCAGTGAACTGGCATCGACTGCTGAGAGTATGATAGTGCTGAAGAAAGCATGTGACCTGAGCACAGGGTTTATTAGATCTCCAAATAAACAGTCTGACTATCTGCATGCTGCTTCCAAATGTCTCCAGATGCAAAACAGTCAACTGTAAAGTATTTCTTTTTTCTAGGTACATTTCACAGTGTCCGCTGATACCTTTGTTAATTCCTTTTTTATGTTAGATTTCTGTGGTGGTTGTTTCCTTGCTATATTTTATCTTTCTTTAAAATTTTGTTTGATTTTACTCTTCTGCTCCACTCACAGTATATTGCACAAGCTTATGAACTCTTTCTTCTGTTGCTTTTTCTGCTGAATATTTGTTAGCTTTCTGTTCTTCTTTCTTTCATACTTTTAACATATAAAAATAATCTGAATTACATCTTTCAATCTTGCATGGACAACAGGAAAAGTTAGAAATCCTCATTGATCTAGTTAAATATAATCCTCTGATGGTCCTGTTCTCAACAGGATGTGTTTGATTGAATTTAGCATGAAAAAAAAGCAAAACTAAAAACTCGTAACTATGAGTTATTCTGACAAGAAGTAGGAAATAAAAGGAAGATGTGTGAGACACACACAGATAAAAGGCAAGACTACCTGCAGCCTTATTTGCATTCTTCTTCTTTACTTTGTATTTGAAGAGCTTAAAAATTGCTCTCTAGGTGTATATACTGTTCCTGAATTATTCAGTGGTTTCATTGCATTGATTTATATTATAAATGTTCTTTGTAAAAAGATTTAAGAAAAAAATGTACTGTTAGACTTTAATCTGAACAGAACACTTGAAGAATCATTAGGAATCGGGGTAAAGATAACAGAAGGAGAAGAAAATTATTTGGCACTGGACTGAACCAGTAAAAGATGCAATTTCATTGATTGGTCTACAGGGTACTATGCACAGAAAACCAAATTTAGCTAAAACTCTCCCTGTGTACCCATATATACCGTTTCATCTCTTAGTGATATTGAACTGCATTAAACTATCTATGTTACATCTTCTCTTTAATTTGAGTGAGAATATGAAGCACATGGTGTCTCATAATAGTGATAATGACTGATAGAGCTCTGAAAGTAATTGTAACCTTGAGATGAGATACATGAAGGTAGGATTTGGTGAAGTAGTAAGAGCCTGAAGCAGACCTTAAACTGTGTCTTTTAAATTATTCTCTGATGGCCCCAGGTCTTGTTAATACAACAGGAAATATCCCGTTGTTTGGTGGAAGATGTTAAGCCCTCTACTGTTGTGTTTAGTCCTTGATTTGCACTCAATATGAATCCTAAAGCAACTGTGCTGTCTCTGGCAATGTGGTAGTTCATAATTTAAGCCTCAGGATGAGATTCACAACTGCGAGTCTTGGTCTAAATGCAGGCACTGCAGACTGGATCCTGATCTCTTTTAGGACTGTGAGTATCTGTCAAAGTAGTGTTGCCCTTTTGTTCGGTAGTCTCATGCAGGGGTTTCCTCAGATGCTTACAACAAGGGCACCTGCAGCTTTTCTAGACTTTTTAGTCTGGATAAGGTTTCTTTCCAGCATCATGTGTGCTTCCTTTGCTGGGTTAAATGCAAAAGGAATTACAGCCTCCACTGGAAGACAGGATCTGGGTCACTGAAATAATGCTCATATGATTTAACGCTAAACTTTATTTGCTTTCATCAGAAATGAGGCATAAGTCACAACCAAATCTTTCCAGAGTAGATGTACATGGGTTAGCAGCATATTGCATAAATGGGAGGGCAAATCCCTCCCTAGCACCATGGTTTCCTTCCCCTACATTGATCAGATTTAAAAGTCAGCTTGACAGGGTGCTGACTCATCTCATTTTAACTATACTTTTACCTTGAAAGGTTGGACTAGATGATCCCTGTGGTCCCTTCCAACCTGGTATTCTATTCTACAATTCTATGATTTCAGCCTTCGACAAGGCAAAAAAAACTCATGAAAAATATGAAGTAACTGGAGCAGGTATGGGTGACTAAGCTAAAGAAGGGACATCCTTGAAGTCCACATGTGTATGTTAGGATAGAGATGGTGGGAGCACCTTCCTTTGTCCCCCTCTCCAAACTTCAATTATCTATGTAAAGAAACAGGATTAAGCACTCCACACATGGTCCCCCATAGCAGCTAAGGTGAGAGTGTGGGAACAGGCTCAGTGCCACCGCACGCAGTCAGGAAAGAGCAGATCACCATCCTATAAAACTGATTGAAACTGGGTGCTCCACCAGGCCTCTGAAGTCTCTTCTTCTCATAGCAGCATCATCTAGCACTCAGCTGGGCACCATTTTCATCAACGGAGAGATGCTAATGAGAACTCACAGGTTTGACAACCCAGTGGATAAAGCCCTCGGTCTCCAGCACTTGCTGGAGTTGAAGAGTGTAGGTTCAGTTTCCCCTTATACTCCAACATGGTTCAAACCAGGATCTTCGGTTTAACAGAAAAGTGAAAAAGAAATAATTCAAATAAAGAAGTCAATTACTCATGCCGCTTGAAGTCAGCTCAAGGAGAGCTTGGAAGGAGAAGCTGGAGCTATTTCATTAGCTGGCTCTTGCCACATTGAAGATGGTTTAATCTTAGAGAAGTGAGGCTGGGAAGAGCTTGTTTGTTCTGAGTGATATCCGTGACACTCCACACAAACAGATTATTAATGCATTAATAACCCCAATACTGTGTGCTGATTTGTGGCTTTTTCTCTTTACTTGTGCATGTTTTGTCAGCTGACTATCTGGAAAGAATAAACCAAAATAAAATCCTACTGAAAATACCAAGAACTCTTAGTTAAACATCATATAATGTTGTAACAAACATAATTTCTGACAATCATCTTATGTAACAAAATCACATGGATTAAGGAAAAATGAGAGAAAGATGGTACAAGAATTTAAAGATGTTTGTTTAATAAAGTAATGAAAAGCAAACATTAATACTCTCAAGACAAAAAAAAACTTTTTACTTTTCAACACAAACCAAAGATATTTGTAGCCCTCTCTAATTCAGTTAAGGGCTAATCTCTTTAAATCCCCACTCTTGTCCATTCTTTACTGAGACAGTAAAATCTGATTATTAACAAAGTTGGTGGAGTGCTTTGGCAACCAGCTGCTGCAGCTCTGTGTCAAGTAGAAGAGGAACTGATTGGAAAGGCTCTGAGGAATACACAGAGAAACTCTTACTAGCATGAACACCTGACAATATTCAAAGTGCTTCTCAAAAAGACAGATGGCTAAAGGAAAAACTCCACCGTAGTCATGTAACAACAAAGAGGAGGCTTAATAAGAAAATGTCTGAAGTCATCCATATGGGTGGAGAAAATGAACTGCATTCAAATGGAAATACTGGAAGTAAGAAATTTTCTAACAAAAAACCTAGTTGGAGCTAATGCAGTCGGAGTCAACTGAGCTTTCCCGAGGAGATAGGCGAATGAGTCCCCTTGGTGAGGTGAGGCAAAACTGAAAAGTTCAAGTGGAGTTTATAGCAACTCCTGGACCCAATGGCCCAGGTTGCAGCTTGTGTTTGAGAAGTGTGCAGCTCAGCATGGGAAAAAGAGTCACAAGGGCTGGTCTTACAATGCTTAGATCTTCAGCTGACCAAGTCATCGCATCCTGTCCATCAGCATATGGAACTCTCCAGCCTCAGATCCCGCAGGCTTTCATACAGGGCTCCGTATAAACTGAAAGAAGACAGTGGCTTATTTAAGAGCTACATGGACACTTCCCAACTCCTGCTGTGGACTTGCATCCCCCTCTGCTACAGTGGTCCTCTCACCCTTTGCTCCAAGGAAGTGACCGTGGCAGCAAAGAAAATAACGACATATTAAACATCTGGTAACAGTATCAACACTGCAGCAGGGGTGGAGGGGAGAGCAAAAGCCGGCTGAAGTTCCCCCCTCAGTGAGCTGCAGTGAAAACAAAAAATTCAAATGGGGACTACTGCAAGTTTGTTTTCTTTGGCAGGGTAACTTGGAGATAGGGAAATGTCAAAATCCTTTTACCCCAAAATGAGAGTTTGGTTCCAGCTCTACAGGCCCTGGACAGATGGGCCTGAAGGAGAGGATAAAATATCCTCTAGCTCACTGATCCACTGAGAATTTTACCTGCCAAGGAATGAGAAACCCCAGTTATTCTTTCATAGGGATCTGCACCATTATGCTGTTTTGATATGAAACAGGTTGTAAGTATGCAGGGCTGCCAAGCTTTACTACAGAAATACTCTTGATTTCTCTCAATGGAGCCTTGTTTTGCTAAATGAGAGTCTTGCTACAGTATGAACAGAAACAATCAAACTCTGCCATGGTTACATGGCATAGAATGACACTGCAGTGGTAAAAACATTACAATGAAAGTAATTATTAATTTTCATAATTACATTGGCTATAGTATTCTGTATGTCACATTACATTTGCACAAAGGTTGCTGGAAAATTTAAATTCAAAGCTTAACATCAGAGTACCATTTACTTTGTCTCTGCAATTTTTGGAGCACAGTGGTTGCTAATTCACACTGTTGTGAGTCTCTTTTGATAGTAGAGAGGCTCATTCATGTCACTGTCTTGAATTTAAATTTAGATTGCTTATATGTGTTCATATTTTCAGTTTATATTATTACATCCACTCCTGCTCTATTCTTTGCTCATTAGGGACCTCTGAACACCAGCTCGAAGAAGTTCTGTTAAATGAATCGCATGCCCTTTGCAAGAGCTCTTTGAATGACGTGTGTAATTATCGACAATTAACAAGATGCTAATTATACCTTCAAATTATAATCCTACTGAGCAAAATAAAAATCCTTTATGGAAGAAAAAATTGGTAAAGGCACAACATTATATTAAACCAAATGACAAAAAGTTTGGCAACTTCCAACGGTATAAATCAAACTGCTGAACACATCATGTAGCTTGCCAGAATGGCTCTCTGCCAATTAGCTTTTTGTTGCATATTCAAAAAGTTGGGGGGGGTGGGTGGGAAGAAAAGTGAAGGACAAAGAGGATTTAACTGATGTGTCACTGCTCAATCAATAAAAAAGTCAGGAAAGCTGTAACTATTTAAACATTGCAATGTGTGTTGTCTTACAATTACAACAAATTGGCAGAGAAGTTTGTCTGAAAGGTCTGAAGCTACAGCAACTTTAATAAAATCTACATTTGCAAGAGAAACAGCAAGAAGAAACCTCCTTGTCAGGAGGTTTGTAACAACTTAGACCCAGTCTTGTAAATGCTCACCATGGCTTTGATCTTTTCTTTTAGCAATTTACATGAACAGTTTTGGATCTTTATCTGCACTCAAAGAGGGAAATCTTTGTGAAAGTAGAGAAGCTAGAATTAAAATTCTACATTCATATCTTTCAATTTTTATTAGTTATACTGACTTCTGGTATAATTTAGCCTAAGTATCTTGTCCCTCGCTTCATCCTGATCCAATAATTCCTCAAGTAGTTCCTTATTTCTGTATTGGACTAAAATACTAAAGTTTTTACAGCATGATTAATAACAAAAAGTATCTCCAATCCTATGAACACCTAACAAAAATCCATTTGTTTTCTGTAAAGAGAGTGCCCCTTCCAAAGCATAAAAAGCAGCTTTGAGACATTATGAATGTTCTCTAATAAGCCTGGGGTTTGTGCCACTTCTTTTGTAAAAGATGTGATGTGACTCAAGAACAACAACAAAAAAGCTTTACAGAGAATTCTCCCAATAAGGTAGAACTGTAAGTGGTCTACCCTGCAAGCCTATCTGCATTCCTTGTAATTTTGGGCAATAACTGCTAGAAAAAGAGAACAGCCCTGTGCTGTCTATATCATTGTTAGTTCTGCTGTAAATATGCAGTGAGGCATAGTTTTGGCTTTGTGGGCTTTCTTGTTTTGCTTTGTCTTCCTATTGACAAATTCCAAAAAGTTTATAAACCTTAACAGGGATGGTTTGCAATCACTCACTGAGGTGTATTAAGTGCTCTGGTTGGCCAAAGTAGTGGTTGGGATACATGCCATGTGGCTTCTGGAACTGTTTTCAGGTCATGAATAGTGATCTGCAAACACTCCAAGTCAACCCTTTGCAAGCATTTGACAGACTGGAATTCATACACAGCTGATTTGCCAACTTCCACAAAAAGCTCATTAATAAACCAGTTTGTTTCCAATGAGTACCTGATCCAGCTGAAGTTTTGAAATTCAAAGTTTTTAACTCTATTCTTCATTTTACAAAAAGAAGTTTCAAAGACAATACCTAATCTTTTAGCTACCTAAGAAAACATCTTATTTTCTATTATGAAAAAAGATTTAATAAAGTTTTTGTGGAAGAGATAGTGGAAGCTACTTAGAAATTACCACAGAAGACATTCCATCAGGAAAACAATGGGAAATTAGTTGATAGCATTTGTCATATTCCATCTGTACTTAACATTTCATAACTTATCTAAACATGGAAAGGGAAGATGTTGTTTAATTTAGGCCTCATACTACAACCTTTAATAGTCATTAATTACTTTTCTATGAGAACACAGGGAAAAGCAGACTTATAATTAATCCAGATTTAAATACCCAAGAAAAGAGACATCCTGATCTGCCAGGACTGTTTGCAGCACAGTAAAAAAGCATGTTACTTCTCTGTAATCTTCCACTGAAACCTGAAGAGGCTGATGGTCAATGATTGGCAACCAGACTATTTTCTATACCATCCACTTCTTTAAGCTCTCTTTAATTTCTAGGCTCCTCAGATCATTGTATACATCAACATCATTTTCCAAAACATGCTAAACTTTTCCACCTTATGTCCTTTTTTTGTTTCTTTGGTTTTTTTTGTTGGGTTTTCTGGCATTTTTTTGGTCAGATGATTAATCTATTCTTATGTGGTATGCCTGGATTGATAATATAGGATACTAGGTTGTTACTGTTAGACAGACCTGTACTGTTTGAGTTTTCCAGTCTGAGAAACTGAAATAATTATGCTGAGTAGACCTTTCTTTCTTCAAATCCCATAGTCTACTTGTATTCTAGTAAGAAAAGGAAGTACACTGGCTTGATTTATGGGAATATACCTCTAAGCATTTGAGAAAGAGCAAATCCAGGAAGGTGTGGCATTAGGGAGTAACTGTGTCTTGTCCACAGAGCAGGACATGTACCAAGGAGCAGGAAGCTCCTACATCTTCAGTGTTGCTAGAAAGAGAGTAACTTTGCCTTCCAAGTAGAACTGGTCAGCGTAGGAAGACCTTGAGCTGCTTTTAAGAACAACAAATACTTTTCAGCTAATGAAGGAGTTCCAGGTTGTCTGACAGTAAGCAAGCTCTCTGAGCTCCTTAGTCTCTTCTTCAAGAGTTACCTGAGGAAGGCCCATTGAAACCAGGACATTTAGAGTAGTATGTTCAAAATATAGAAAATCATAAAGTTTTAAATAATCTTTCCAAAGGAAAAGGAGATACATAGAAGTAAAAAGTTTGATTGACTTAAAGCATCAAGTTTATCAACAGAAAAATAACTAACATGAATTTGGAAAAAATTATTCAACAACTACAATAAGTTTCTTCATAAATTCTGAATGCAGAAAAAAGGAAAAGTAGATTTTTTTCAAAATAAAATAAAATAACACTGATGCAAAACCAGAAAAAAAATTAAACTGATTCATTTAAGTTACTACAAAACAACAAATAGGAAAATTGAAAATATAGAGAAATATAAAATTATAATTGAGTAATGCATATGTCAGATTAAAATATTAGGCAGCATAATTAAGAAAACAAATTAGGCATCATGCTGTTAAACAGCAACGAAAACACTTTGATAAATTCCATCTGCCAACAAAAACTGTATTATCATGAAGATTCAGAGAAATAATGTGTAATAATAGTATGAGCTGACATAGTACTAGTTATACTATATAAAACCATAGGCCACAATGCAGCAAAGCACTTAAACATGTGCTATGCAGTTTCTCATGATGATATGTGGTAAAATGAGCACATTTCTCCTTCCTCATTTGTTTTATTAGTAACTTCTGCTTTTATGTTACCAATAGCTTTTATCACAATTTTGCTGCTAGGCCACTTATGGATATCCACCTTTCCTAGGATTTTTGTAAGCCTGTGATAACTACTTAGTAAAGAATCAGTAAGGAAATTTATGAATTTTATTTTATTTTCAGGAGTGGGTGTATTAAGTAAGCTCCCCAGGTCAAACTAGCATTATGAATGTAAGGATGATTTTAAGAGACAAGGTGGTACTTTACAGAGGTGCCTCCTTAAATGACAAAAAAAGTAAAGGGGATGTGTCAGATTTCCAACTGGAAATCTGCTTTGCAGAAAGGGTCTGGGGATTCTGGTGGGCCCTGAGGTGGACACGAGCCAGCAGTGCATCCTCACAGCAAACAGTCTCCTGCTAGGGCTCTGCTAGGAACAGCACTGCCAGCAGGTCAAAGGAGGTGATCCTTCCCATCTGCTCAGCACTGGTGAGACACACCTAGAATGCTGAACCAGTTCTGGGCTTCCCAGCATGAAAGAGATGGGGACACACAGGAGATACTCCAGTGAAGGGCTGCTAAGGTGATGAAAGCACTGGAGCACCTCTCCAATGAGGAAAGGCTGAGAGAGCAGGGTTAATTCAGTCAGAGAAGAGAAAGCTCTGGAAGGATCTTGGGGTGATGGTGGGGAGTAAATAACAAGGAATGAGACTTCTCTCAGTGGCACCCAGTGATGGGACAAGAGACAATAGACACAAACTGAAGTACAGGAAAATATTTTTTGTTTCGTTTTGGTGATTTTTGTTGTTTTTTGTTTGTTTGCTTGTTTGTTTTGCTTTGCTTTTTACTGTAAGGCTAGTCAAACATCCGAAGAGGTTGCCCAGAAATGTTGTGGAGCCCCCATCCTCGAAGATATTAAAAATCTGACTGGACACAGTTGTGAGCAATCTGCTCTAGGTGACCTTGCTTGAGAACAGGGATTGAAACAGATGATCTCTAAGGGTGTCTTCCTACATCAGCCATGCTGTGATTCCAGGACTGTGAGATGAGAGAGACTTAAAGAGGACAGAGTCCTGTTAGGTCAAGTTATCTTTGCATGTGTATGTAGGTATGTTTATGTAAAAGGTAATCAGCTGTAAAGGACTTTCACAAGTCTCTTGTTTTTGTGGAATCTTTCCATTTACATAGCTGTGAGCTGGGAGGCTTTAGAAATGGGTTCAGCAAGTTTTCATATGTCTGAATGAGCAGATATCTGTGTGTAGAGGGTTGGGTAGATTGAATTTCTTTTCAGACATTGTAATCACAAACTACTATGAAAACCAATAGGATGCTATTGTTAATCTTGAATACAAAGACAAAAAAACCCTGTAATCAGCAGGAGGAAGAAAATCAAACAAACAATCAAACCATAGACTTATGAGGAATCCAAAAGTGCAGACAAGTGACAGAAAGAATCACACTCTCTTTTTTTGGCTCACAGTAACCCTTTCTGCTTATTAGAAAAAGGCCGGAAAAAAGGTAAGTTTGATACTTCAAAGCCTGTACAAGTGACTAATCCATGTACCAACCTTACGAAGACAGAAAATCAGGTGTACCCTCTTTAATGCCAGGTTGCAGGCACTGTATGCAAAGACAGCTTTATTTATGAAAGGGCGATATAGTCATAACTTAAGATAACAAAGTGTAATCCAGTAATTTTAGAAGCAATGTGTTTAACCTCTTTTCCTCACTATCGGAACGTATCTTCAAAACAGTTCTCTCACTGCATCTTATTATCTGTCCATTGAACCTCTTTTACCAGGAAAGGGACAAGGGCAGTTTTTCAGTTTTATCTTCAGTGCGTTTTCAAGGGTCTGAGAGCTGCCTGCTAGCACTACTACCTAATCTAGTCTGATGACTGATGTGAAACTACTTGGTAAGCTAGACTCTATTCCATTCTCCTCTGTGATATCTAACTGGAGATTTCTACATTTTATCTGTTCTGTTTCTCACCAGGAAAATGATACATTTCTAATAATTAGTAATTAATAGCTGTTTGGATCTTCTCTGTGGAAACTAAGTGTTACTTTCTTCCCCTCAACATCCTCCTACAACCAAATCCAGTTTCTTCAAATTTAACAGTGACTCCTGAGGTTACATGCTAGGAACACTGGTTAGCAGCTTATGCAAAGCAAGCCGTCTGGCATCCCACTTTTTATTTGCAGCAGGCAGCTTTTTCTTCTCTGGTTTAATCTGGAGTCTGGGGAATGCTTGGGTGGAATTTGCTGCAGCTCCTCCCTGCAATCATGCAGAAGGATTAAGTACATGTTCTCTTAGGCTTGTTTCTGTAAACACTTACGCATCTGTTTAACACTTGTGAGTAGTTCCACTGAGACCCACAAGTCAAAGTGACAGACAATCAGGGTGTGATTTAGAAGAGGAAAGTATACAATGATTACTTAGATCCCCCTGTAATCTAGGAGTGGTAGGTGCCAGTTTATGCTTTTTCTCAGTGGACATGTGAATTGTCCTTCATCTCCCAGCATTCTAGGTGCTAAATTAAATACAGAATATTTTCTTTTTATACTGAGAGCTATATAAAATAGGTTGCAAAAACAGCTGTTTAAGTTAAGCTGAACTTAGTAGCTAACTGCTCTATTAAGGGAAGTAAGGGGTACATTTAAAATAGAAAGGGAGAGAACCTAATTTTCTAGTTTTTGAACAAGTATTACACACTCAGACAAAGGAATGGTACAGTGGAAATCAGCCAGAGTACTTACTCAGCCATATGAACTTCTGAACAGTCTGCTGTGTAACCCACTGCTAGCTAAACTAGGGAAATGTGTCGACCACTTAGGAATCGGATATCAATTATCTTCATATGCAAACACCACATGTAACATTCCTCTGTCTCAGTGTCTTTTTCTCTGCCTTTGCAAACAGTATTTAAACTGACTGCTTATTCATTTCTGTATACATACACATACCCACACATACTTTTCCATGTGTGTATACATAGTGTATATGTAGTATTAGCCAGACCTGCTTGGACTTTTAGTTCAGCAGTGACATCTTCATCTCACAGCATTCACTGTTCTGTCCTCACCAGTGTGGATCATTCTGGCATGATATTTAAATAACACAAGAGTCACGAGAAAAAATGAAAACAAATTCCTTTTTCAATGCTAGGTTAAGTAATAAAACAAAGGAAGAGGAATTATCTCCTCATATAAAAGAAATTCTCAGTCTGCTGGTACCTGAAGAGCAGAATTCTTTAAAAAATATAGAAAAATTGGAAAAAATGGTAATACATAATGGTGCTGTAAAGAATAGAAGGAAGATTAAAGAGAGTACTTTGAAAATGGGAAAACACATAAATAGCGTACGTAAGGGTAACATGTATCTTAGCATATGAGTAATATTATATAGCACCAAAGCTACTGTCATGAATTTAAATTATTCCTGAAATATCCAGGGTGATCAACGGAGGTTAATATACCACGATACTGAAAAAAATGGAAGCAGGCTGTTAAATAAACTTTGTAATGTACATATACACTCACAGTCTCATCTGTTCTACTTAAAAACATCCTTTCATCTCTAACATAAAATACCTATGTAGTTCCTCAAATTTCTCAAAATGCTATTCAAAGACACTCACTTTGAAGTTTGCCCTAGCCAAAGGAAGACAGCTAATAACTTAGCCACCAGAAAGATAAACATGAGGTCAGAACAAAGACTGTACATTTTTTTTAAAGAACTGCTTATGAGGTTTGCATAAGGTTGAATGCTGAAATTAAAAGCTTTTTAATATCAGGCTAAGGGTGCTGGAAATAGCAGTGGGTACTATAATGTTTAGGTAGTAAGATGTGTAAACTGAGGTTGGTTAATTCTGATTCCACTAGTGGTTTCCTTGATTTGAAGTGATTGTGCTGATGGGAAGTGCACTTGAGAAACCTAACTGTAAATGCAGACTTCTGGGGGTTTGGGGATTTCCTTAGGTTATTTTTCCTTCTTTTAAGTTTAAAGAAAAGTATTTCTCAACTCTCAGCTTAAGGAGTAAGCTTAAGCTCCTGCTTGTCATGTGAAGCACACTGTGCACTCCCTCTGTTCCTTCCCCTTCTTGAAGTTACATCCCTTTCAACTCTGCCTTGAGCAGTTTCCTTTCTTCATAAATGACCCTACAGTTATCATCCCTCCTTATTGCCATGTTTTGTCTTTCTCAGTATAATTTCTGTCAACTAAAAATAAGCAGAGCTCCACATGATTTTTCCTTGCTGTCTTTATTCCACCACTGTATAGATCGTAATATGCACATTTAAAGGTAAGACTGGAGTATTAGAGAAACATGGGCATGGAGAGAAAGAAGTCTGAAAAAGGGAGGAGCTATGTGGAAAGTGGAAGATGGTAATCGGTGCAGACCTTAGCCTGTAGGAAATCAGCAGGATGTAGAAAGGTTTACTTCTGTGTGCAAAGGTCTATAAAAAATAATTTCTGTAAGAAATAGGAAAATAGGTATTCCTCAATATTTTATTCCACTACAACACCATCCACTTGAGGGCACTGGCTAGGATGAAGAAATCTTATGCAGTCTATTATTAGAACTTTGACCACAAACCACCCCTTCCAACCTTCAAACCTTCAAAGAGAGCTGATACATTACTCATTAAAGTAATTTTCTAGTGATACTTCATTGCACTTATTTCAATTAGAGTCAGTCCTGGTCGTCTCAGCCTGCCAAGGTTTAATACTCAATTACTTACATGTTGTTTACATTGTTAAATTGTCTGTTATTGTATTCCTCAATAAACAGAACAAAAAAAGGCTTTTTGGAGTTTGCCTTTGTCTGTCAAGTCAATACAAATGTAGGATATTTTAAGACTGTTTATACTTGATACCATCTTTGCTGTAAGAGAGCTGTCTTCATTCTGTTTTTAAGTGAGGTTTATACTGTAATCCTAAGTAAAAATATGCTACTGGAAATTATCTGGCAGATTGTAGAACAGCCGCTGCTATTTAAATACAATGTAATTTGGTGTTCAGAAAAAAAAATATTCTTAGGATAACATCTCAAGAGGGCTTATTAACATTATTTCAAACATATACAGCAAAGCTACCTTTGGAGTTTAGAGACTTAGTCAGTTCTTGCTGAGTCAAGCATTTCTGGAAAGGACACTGGTCCTGAAAACGCATCCAGTGTTTAAATAGAGCTGTGACAGCAGGTACCTTTGTAATTAGATCTCTTCATTCTTTAATCAGTATTCCTGTCAATCTCTGGAAGCTCTTCTGTTGTAGTCATGAAGAATAGAAAACAGGTGTTTAAAGATAATTTTTATTGAAGTGCAAAATAGGGCTAGAATAAAACTGATTTAAAATTGAGTGCTATCAAATTCATAGAATATGAGGTGGGTAAGCCTACCATGTATTTTCATTGCTTTAGCAGAGAAACACTTACAGAAATAGGTCAATATGATGTAAACATGCTGTAAGCTTCCCAGAGAAACAGTTCACTATAAAAAAAAAAAAAGAACAAAAACCAGAACATCTTTTGCATTATATACATCCACACCCCATTTATAAGCCACAGCTTTCTGTCTGAATTATAAGCATAAGCATTACAGCTGTCCTGCCATTTAATTTTTTTTTTTTACATAAATAGAATGTGTACTAACCTCAGTGCTTCCACAATATCCTTGATCAAAGGTTTATACATACACAGATAGCAGGAATACTAGAATTATTTCTGTTGGAGACCTTAGGGATATATGACTGGACAGGACATTTGCATTGCAAGCCAAACACACGCAAGTACGGGTCAAGTTAGATGTAATTTGAATAAAAAAAAAGTATAAAACAGCCTGCTCAGCAATAAATGAGGGGAAAAAGAAAGACTGTCTAATGTAATCTGATATTGTTATTAAATACAACCCCCCTCCCTGTGCTTAAATACTGTTGATATTGTGACATGAATTGACAAAAGCCAGAAAATTCAGCATTACACTGACACCTCATCCTTTGCTCATGGCTTTGTGAAGAGAAGGGGAAATAGATAACACAGCATGAATTGAAGACAACATCAGCCTTAGTTCTGGATTTCCTGGCTTTCAGTCAGCTTGTGTTACTAGTATAATGTTACTTAAGTACACGCTTCATGATAGTTTAACTTGAGGGAAATAAGACATTATGAAGAAAACATTCTCATTTTACCTGTGAGACTAGAATAATTTTTACAACTACTTTTGCAGATAAAACAATGTTTAAGTGATTTAAAAAGAATCCCTATTTCCTAGTATTTTTTACAGCAGCAAGTTCACTTTTATTATACTAATATAGTTCACAAAATTTACTTCTTATGACCACTTATTGTCTATCAGATAAATATACATTTTGGTACAGGGTCAAAATTTTCTGTATTTGCATTATTTGTTAATTTATAATGGTTGCTGTGGACTTTGTAATATTGATGTAGCCTAGCCTATATGGGATCCCTCCATATAATATCCTCTTTTTAACCTCAGACATCATAGGTGAAAAGGCAGGAAAGTCTCAGGAAGATTTTCTCTGTTATATCACTACAGAATTCATATACTCTAGCTCCTCTCTGTGATTCCATGAGTCAACATAGTTGAATAAATAGATAAATCAGGGTATAAAATTTCTGTAATAGGATAATGGAGAAAATCACTGCAGGTTGGCATCAGGTTGGAAGGGACGTTGGGATGTCATCTGTCTCAAAGCAAATCAACTTTCAAATGACATCATTCTGCTTAGAATGCTGTCATGATATTTTCTTCATTTAAAGACTGAGAAAGAAACTTAATCTGTTTGAAAGCATTCAAACAAATTTCACTATAAAAAGGTAAACAGTGTATGATGAATCCTTTTACTTCAGGATAAACTACTTCACAGCAAGACCTATATGTGCCTGACACTCGAAGTTATGGGAAAAGGTACAAAACCACCCAGAAGTGGCTCATAGAAGGGTCAGGAAAAACCTTTGTGCCTGAATTTCCTTGGTGTAAGACATTCTTCTCTTTGCATTCTCCAAAAAACAATTTACCTCTAGGTAAAAAAAAACAGAGTGGAAGTTTTACTCTTAATCTTTTGTTTATAGTCAGTGGCGATGAAGTAGAGGAGCAATGATGTCCTTTGAGGGAGTCACATGAGATGTGTTCCTCTACACAGGATGGATGCCAGTTACTCTGAAGCAGAATGCTTATTGGCGGCGTTCCTGGCCAATACTGTAAACGTGCAGTTATCCCTCAAACTGTCTAATGCTATTCAACATTCCATTGACATTGACATAAAAGAGAGAATTGTTAATTTTTACTCAAAATCGAATATATGTTCATGTAAGAAAATCTGTATTTTAATGACAAATGTGAATTTTAGGTTTAAAAACGTATTTTTCTCTTAAGGAAAAATATTTTCCAATGACAAAAAGTATTGAATACAGTAGAGTATTTAACTAGCTTGAGTTCTTGGTATTATGCTGAAAAACAGTGTTAAAGAGTGAATTAAAAATATTTTTCTATGTATGTTTTTTCCTAGACCATCAATAGCAAATTAATGTGGCACTATAGAAGTTTGTGTTCCTCTAAAATCTGTGCTTCAGAATTCCTGAGGCTTTTTATTTACAGAAACAGGTGCTGAGAAGCTAATGAAACTCATGTAAATCCAGTTATATAAAGTATCATAAAATTAGACAGATATGAGAAACATTTAAATCACAATTTTCAAGATGGAATGACATCAGACTTCTGAAGATGCAGGGCACTGTAAATGCCACAAAATGCAATCAGATTCAAAACTACAAATAATGTCTTATTACTTTCTTATATTGCCTGTAGCACTCTACCAGTAGAATATTTCACAAGCTTTTGCTATTTTATTCCCCAGTGTGTCCCAGGAGAAACAGCTTTATTGGTATGTAGTCTGGGTATCTGTTGTTTCGTATGAACAAGTTATTGTTGAGCAATAAGATTGAAGAAACTAGCTCTTAATTTGAATCAGAAAAGAGTTACAATTTTCAAGCACTTGTGTTTCTTAGAACAAAGATTTCAAAGCCTATGAAAAGCCTGTGGAGACTTCATTGGCATCACAAAAATGTTCTTAATAATTCAGTGAAGGTGTGTGTGCATGTGAATGTGCCTGGTATATGAAACAATTTCCCAGAGTCAAAAATATTGAGATAACCAATTGTGAATATTCTGCATACTTAAATGATTCTCCCATGTGACTGAAACAATACTGAGGTGATAGGTTGTTGCGTTGGTAGTGCTGGTTTGCTTTTTTTCAGTATGACTATTTGAACTTCCAAAGGCAGAACGAAAATAAAACAAAAAGCAAAAGTATGGACGTTGAGGATCAGTTTAGCAGTCTGAGGGCAATGGCTTTTCATGGCAGAGGACACTGGAGAAAAGGCAAGCTTACCCAGAGCGCTGCTGTCCTTCTACAAATATCACTGCAGTGTAGTTCGGATCAGTCTTACCCCGCTGCTGTCCTTCTACAAATATCACTGCAGTGTAGTTCGGATCAGTCTTACCCAGCTGCTCTTCATCCAGCTGCTGGTTTGGATGAATCAGTGAACAAGATAGGAGTGACTGTATATTTACAGTAGAATTAAGTAATGCAAAGTGGCTTCTTTAGAGCTGGCTATCATCATGTTGACATTGACTAAACATTCAGTGAGGCCAAAATGAGCACTATTTGATAGTCTTTAGGTGTTACACAACAGAAATTGGAACCAGCTGAAATATTTGTACTGCAGAATCAGTCCAGGACCACCACTCTCCCTGCCATTACAGCACTTCAACAGGGAGCACCAGTGATTAAGACTCCTACATATTCTGGGAAAGTAATTATGAAAAATGAATATGATCATTTTATTGAACTCATGAGATGATAGACGCTAAATGGTTGATAAGTTTAATTCACACAGGACAAAGTTTTTACCTTATAAATGTTTCACTGGGGTAAATGCAAAACAATTCTAAATGTTTCTAGGAAATTTTTAATGTTTCAGTATTTTCTCAATTATTTCACTGCTTTTCTTTATTTATCATAACATCCCATCATTTATGGTTATGTTGGATTATATTTGGTAGTTATTTTCAGAGAAATAACACATTTCCTGATCATTACCATTTATTTTTCGTGTGTACCTTGAAAAAGCGGCAATGGATTAATCCTAACAGCTTTTAGACAACTGAAAATAAAAAGTTTAGTCCCATTGAGGTACACAGGATCTCTCAACAGTCAGTGAAGATTTTTCCATTTCCATTTCTAGACTCAGTCAGAGAGACTTCTTAGTCAGAGTCATAGTATATTTAAAAACAGAGACCACAGACTTATTAGACCTATTAAATGATGGAAGAATTAACCTCAAACTAGTAATGAAGCAGCTCCCATGAAAATTCTGCTGATTAGCAGAATGTAATGCCATTGTTTAGTTTCATGCTCAAAAAAGTCTATGACATTCAGCAAAGCTTTGAACACCATCTCCCATGGCATCTTTATAGCCAAACTTAACAAGTGTGTATTGGATGATTGGATAGTGAGGTGGATTGAGAACTGGCTGAAGGGCAGAACACAGAGAGTTGTGGTCAGCGGGGCAGACTCTACTTGGAGGCCCAAGACTAGTGGTGCTCCTCAGGGGCTGGTACTGGATTCAGCTCTGTTCAGTATATTCATCAATGGCCTGAACAATGGGACAGAGTGTACCCTCAGCAAATTTGCTGGTGATACAAAGCTGGGAGGAATGGCTGACACCAGAAGGATGTGCTGTCATTCAGCAAGACCTGGAGAGGTTGAAGAGTTGGGCAGGGAGAAACTGTATGAGATTCACCAAGAGCAAATGTGGAGTACTGCATCTGGCGAAGAACAACCCCATGTCTCAGTACAGGGTAGGAGCTGACATGCTGGAGAGCAGCTCAGGGGAAAAGGACCTGAGAGTTCTGGTGGACAGCAGGATGACCATAAGCCAGCAATGTGCCCTCACAGCCAAGAAGGCCAATGACATCCTGGGGTGTATTATAAGGAGTGTGGTTAGTAGGGTCGAGAGAGATTCTCCTCCCCCTCTACTCTGCCCTAGTGAGGCTACGTCTGGAACATTGTGTCTAATCCTGGGATCCCCAGTTCAAGAAGAACAAGGAACCACTGGAGAGAGTCCAGTGTAGAACCACTAAAATGATGAGGGGACAGGAGCATCTCGTATATGAGAAAAAGCTGAGAGAGCTGGCTCTGTTTAGCCTGGAGAAGAGACTGAGGTGGGGATCTCACTAATGCTTATAAATATCTAAAGGCCGAGTGGCAGGAGGATGGGGACAGACTCTTATCAGTTGTGCCCAGTGACAGGACAAGGGGCAATGGTCACAAACCGGAACACAGGAGATTCAAATTCTACATAAGTAAAAATTCTTTGCTGTGAGGGTGACAGAGCACTGGAACAGGCTGCCCAGAGAGGTTGTGGAGTCTCCTTCTCTGGAGACATTCAAAACCTGTCCTGATGTGTTCCTGTGTGATCCTCTCTAGGTGATCCTGCTCTAGCAGGGGGATTGGACTAGATGATCTTCAGAGCTCCCTTCCAACTCTGACCATTCTGTGATTCTGTGATTCTAGGGATTTCAAGTTAAACCATCTATAATTTGAACTAAAGTTTTAAATTAACTTAAATTCCCCCTCTTTCCCCCCTAATAAAATGGAAGGAAAACAAAAACAGTTTGTAAATTATGACTCTGAGGAAAATTTTCCTCTAGTCTCAGAATAAAAATATAACTGTATTAGAAATATGAAAAAAACTGTAACAGTATGCTAATATACAGTTATGTTCCTCTGCTACACCTACCAAGATCATGAATGGATGGAGCAAACTCCAGCATCAAGCATACCCTTGCCTTGCTCACCACGAAGTCAGAAATGAAAGGGAAAATGTTGAGGAGAAAAAGAATAGCCTCCTCTGCTTTAACAGGAGTAAGGAAGAGCCAAGTAATCACATGTAGATTTCCACTAGTTAAGAGAACCTCCTTCCCATTTGGGAAAAGGGTATTTCCGTTGTTCCTAATCCCATAAACACAACCTGACCAGCTAACAGGGTGCTTGGACATTCAGCAAGGTACCTCAACACTGGCAATAGATCTGCTCAAGTGTTCCAAGCAAAGGTATTGCTGCAACTCCTTGCTGTATCAGGCCCACTGTAATCTGGAGCTTGCCTTGAGTTATTGTTCCTGCTGGAACATTGTTTCAATTCCTATTTCAAAAATGAGAGGGAGAAACAAGTGGCTCCCTGTTGTATAAGTAACAGATCTACTCTGTCAGAAAGACCTCACAGTCAGAGCCAGTCTGGGACATCCTGCAAACTTTCCTAGACACTATCCAAAATATATGGTGCCCTGTTTTTCAAATATCACACCGTTTATTTGTACTTTCTGGAAACTTTTCAGTCAGACACACAACATACCAAGATGATTGCTACAAAATGGAATAGTCTTTTTTCCTATCTAAATGAGAAATTATGGCAGCTCTTTCTTTGGAGCAAAATTAATGCTCACCAGCAAAACACATGAAGGAAGATCAAGTCATACCTCAAATTACAAAGTGAGTGCAAACATAATGGTAGTTTGCATGAGAGGGGAAAGGAGTATAGAGGTGATATTTGGCTAATGTTCAGATGGGCCTCACTTCCAGAATTAAGCCTGCAATTTCACATGCATAATAAATTTTTCACATTTTTCTGTGCTTCAACTGTCAGGACAATTTTTGAGATTACATTTGGGAATGTAACATGCTGAGAAAAATCATGGCATAGAGTACAAAAGAAAAACTATCGTGTATTATTAGTCCAACTTCTAATTTTTCTACCAGATTTCATTCTCATTATTGTATATTAAAAATCAATAACATTAAGGCTAGGAACAATTCAGTAAAGTGTCAACAACTTTGCCTACTTAGAGCACAAACAAACAAACAAGCTTAATTCCAGCAACTGAATACCAAATGCTCAGAATGCTTCATGTAAGTAGGACTTAGCAAAAAGCCCCATTATTACTAACTGCAACCACCACATACTTCCGTTTGGAAGGAATTCACAAGCCATCCAGCCTGTGGACAAACTTAGTAATGGAAAAACCCTGCATGAAAGTTCTACAAACACCCTTATATTCAGTGTTTTATGTTTCCCTTATATACAGTGTTTTCATTTCTCTGTGAAAAGCATATAATATTGGAACTTTATCTTAATAATTCATTTCTCATGCAAGGCAGGAATAAGAATTCTATTCTTTAAAAAAATCAGGCTGTTATGTTATTTTTAACTGTTACAATCAGGAAAATTATTAAAATGAAAGTACGGTGGAAGAGCTTTCCCACTGCTTGGCTCAGGTGCATAAGTGGGGCCCTTGGTATCCTTAAGCCTTTTATGTTGTCAATAGAGAAAGAGAGAAGCTCCCAGCAGGGAGTGCTTCAGAGCAAGGATTAATTTTAGTGTTATGAATTACTTCCTGGGAAAGACCCTTAGAGAAATTCAGAGAAGGTCACCAAGGGTGAGCAATGCTTTCTGTGCAAGGAATGAGAAAATAAGCTCTTCTACATGGAGAGAACTAGCTGAGGCGCGAATGTGACAGAGGCCCACAAAATCATGAGTGGTGATGAGAAGGTGAATGGGGATTGATTTTTATTTGTCTTCTCTACTTTATGAGCTAGTGGTCATCACATAGCAGTTGGCAAGTTAAAATACAGACAAAATGGTGATTTCTCACCCTGTAGCTGAGAAGCTGTGGAACTCATTGCCATGGGGCATGAAGGATGTGACAAGTTTATACATATTAAAAAGTGGAGTGCACAAGCTGATGGAAGAGAAAGACTTCGCAACTTGTGACAGTTACTGCCCTCTCTGTCTCTGGAAGTCCATAAATCACAGTTTTCTGGAGTTTGGAGAATAATCCAGAAGAAATAACAAATCTACCCTTGTGCATTCCTTTGACGCCTATGCCTGGCCATTGCCAAAACAGAGTGGCAGGCTGAAGGAACCTTTGGTCAAATTCGGCTTGGCTGCCCTGTTTCTACATCTTATATTACATCCTTCACAAACTAACCAAGTAACCTCCTGACATAAAGGCTGAAAGTAGAATTAAGGGTAAATCCTCTGCATATGAATGGTTAAAACTCTTGTACATCTCAAGACAGAGAACAATTGCAATAAATTTCTAACACTAAAAGTTAAACCCTGAAATACTACTTGAAGCGAACGCACTCAATTACACTTTCCTGGCAGCAGCCCTGGAGGTAGATTGGCATTCTCTCAGTGATCTCTTTACTTTTAATGGGAAAATATCTGACACCAGGTCTCTGTTTCAAACACCACCTTCTCTTCGCTAAGTCAGCACACACATGTTGGTCAATCTGTTCTGGAGGAAATGGGAGCGAGAATAGGATTATTTATCCCATTATTCTCAGTCCTGGCAAACACACAGATGGGAAGAAGTTACTCTCTGGAAATTATTTCTCTTGAGCTTAAACCTGGGATGTCTAGGGAGTAAGTGGACAGTTTATAGCTCTCTATTTTCCTGTATGGCTAGAATCCAGACTGTGATCTGGACATGTGTTTAACGCTGTCTTTTCTCAGATAAACTACAAATTTCTGCAACCAGAATTTGTGTGTGTGTGTGTGTGTGTGTGTGTGTGTGTGTGTGTGTGTGTGTGTTTTTGTTTGTGTGTGTGTTTTTGTTGTTTTTTTTGTTGTTCCCCCCCCAACCCCCAAAGGATAATGATAACATATTTCATTGCTCCTAAGGCACTTAATTGATAAAATCATCTCTGTAGGTTATTTTCTGACTATCAAATACGACACAGATTTGAGAGAGCCGGCAGGGCTGAATCACGTCTTGAACTCCGTAAGTGCTTTGCTACAGCTTTGGTTAGTTAAGAGGCTATTGTGACTAATCTGAATTTAAGTACAATTTTTCACAAATAGCTACTAAAATCCACCTACATCTGTGGTAGTAGTTTCAGCTGCTTATGACTAAAAAAAATTCTCTTATTTTTTTGAGAAATGGCAGTAATAATTGTTTCCTTCCTTGTCAATCATGATGTTGCAGGATATATTTTTGTTCATTGGGCAAAACTTTTCCATCTTGAAATCTTGGAATCACTAACTATTCTGAGTTATAACATTTGTGTCGAGGCAAATGAGTTCTGTAGCCAGAAAAGGAAAAAAGTACTAATCTTGACCATTAAAATTACAAAAAAGCAGGAATCCTGTTAGGTGAAATTGTGAAAAAGGCCTTTAAAAAATGAGTAGTTGAATACTTTCAAGAAATTACAATGTGGTTCTCTCTATAACCATCTATGCTTCAAAGCGAAACAATTCAGAGTAAAAGAGACACTTCCAAAATGAAGTTTATCCCAATCTAGAATAGATGTCTAAAGTGGATGAGATGATCCATTCCAGAAGTGCCTATATTTTTGTACTGACTGTGAGGGGAGTTCCACTCGAAGAGTTTCCCTTTGATTTTCCTGTTGCAGTTTCATTTTCAATTCATTCTCAGTGTGATTCTTTCTCTTCTCCTACACTAATATCCTCACTCATCCTCAATGCACTAAAGCCCTCAGCTATAGAAGCAAATATCTCTATACGGAAGCAGGGAAGAAAGGAGAAGAGTTTGAATGTAATTGGCTGTCACGGAGACAAAGCTGAAAATTCTTCCGGGTAGAAAAGTTTGGTCTGTGCTTGCCCAAGGAGGGGCTTTCTCTCCAGCTGGCCCTGTAGACCAGCAGAAGACACTAACAGTGTCCTCAGGATTTCTTGGGCATGGAGCTAGAGCAAGAGTCACTGGTTGCTTCCATGGACTTTTAGACAAATGATGATGAGTGGCACATACTGAGGGCAAGACTGGGTGTGAATGGGCTTCTTGAGGGTGAAAAAGGACTATAGTACAAAGTGTCCAAGAAATTCTGACAACCTTTCTATTCAAATTTATTTTTGCTCTTGGATTAGGAGGGACTGAGAAGCCTCTTTCAGTCATAGACTGTTTGGTTCTGCATCTCCAGAAAGTGTTAGGCTTCCCTTGCCACAGTCCCTGGTAGGCAATTTTCACTTGCAACAGCTGACCTGTAAATCCAGAACTGCATAATTTAGCCCATTCCAGGTGAATCTGCAAACCCCTTGACATTTTATGGGCAATCCTTGTTAAATTAAACTGTATGTTTTCATCTTCCATTTTACTGAAGCTTAAAGGAACAGTCTGAAACATGTTGATATCAAGAAACAAGCTGAGAGCAAGTGATGCAGGTTTTTCTGTGTGTTACATATATAGAATGACACACTTTTGCGTTATGGTATTGTGCATTAAGGTAATGTAAATGTCATCAATAAACACCATAAGCCCTTTCTAGGCCTCATTTTACATATAAAAAATTAAATCCTATAAAACCTTTGCCTTGGCCAAGTTAATTCACTTCTGCAATCATGTACTTCAAGAAAAAAATTAAGCATCCTTTTGATTACACAAGGTGAAAACTAAAGTGATTCTAGCTGGGAGTTAACCATGAATGAGATTAATGTATGGCAAGTAATAACGCTGAAGAAGGAACTGGAAGTAGTACCATGTGGGCTTTCTCCTGCTCTATGAGGTTGGCTTATTGGAAGCCATAAAATCTGGATAGTATAACAGAAGTGTTTGTAATTAGAGTTAATGGAGTTAGTTGAGACCACAGGAGGGGAAAAGTAGCTTTGATCCCAGGTGGCCTCATAGCAAGAAGGCTCACAGCGAGGGAGCATTCTGAATTGGAAAATATTAGAGGCATTTGCTGCAAAACCAAGAAGTCACTGCTGGAAAAGACCTAAGAATATAATTTACAAGCAGAACTAATTTATTTTCCCATCTCTATCTCCTCAACTTTCTCTCCAGTCACAACATTCAAAATAAGGATCAGTTTGTTTTTTACTTTTTTTCTAAAAATGCTAATTGCTTCTTACAGTTTATACTCTTTTGGTTAGGAAAGAAAAAGGTAGGATGAAGACAAACCTGCCAAATCATTCCTGAAGAGGAAGTAGCACATTCATTTTTATTATTAATCATGTAACAGTATTGCTTCATAATAGCTGAATCATTCAATGCAATAGCTTTTGGGGTTTTCTGCTGTCATTGTTACGGAGTGGCCACTTTTGGAAAACCTGTGAAATAAGTACTGTACTTAGTGAATAACATACTGAGATTTCAACTCACTTAAAAATAATATTTGGAGTCTCTCTATGGTGTGATCATTCTTTTGTGACAGATTTTTGGTACACTACATTTAAAATTACTGATTACTTAAAGCCATTTGTGATTTACACCAATAAACTAACCAATCACTTCAGCATAAGCAGATGGAAATTGTGTTTGCAACATGCATTTTTTTCATTAAAAATAATCTTCAAACTTTATTTGTACTTTCACTTTCCTCCTCCCACACTCAATAGGAGAATTAATTTAAAAGTCTATCCCAAATTATTTGAGGTAAAAAAAAGATATTCAAAACAAAATATAAATTAAGGAAAACAATGACAAGAAGTGGAGAGGGACTTTGTAGCTGAGTACTAAGGTTGGAATGGGAACTGCTGAGAAGAGTTATGCTGTTATTCTAGATAACAAAATCTACAGAGACAATCCATTTATCAGTTCCAGCAGTTTGCCAACATCATTACTTGAATATTAGAGAAAAGGGATGGGAAGCATATTGAAATAAATTTATGTTGAGATACTTCAAGATGCCTTAGGGTCATATGAGATTTTTTAAATAGGAAGGTGATTTTTAGTCACATGTGGAAATATATGGAGGAAGACCAGTAGCTGTGATCTAGTCACACATGTCTGCATTTATGAAAATGGAAGTAGTGGGACTGGGCTTTGAAGAGCTCTCAGATGGAAACATTTTGAGCAAAGGATCTACTACAGTCTTGCAGAGGAGACAGAAACAAATATAAGGGTCTTAGTAGAGCAAGGCTGATGTTCTGCAAGTGAAGAGATTGTGTAAGCATTAGGGAAAAAAACCAACACTTAGTCTGTAGAAGTTGCATATGAACCCATGTGTATAGACACATACCAGAAGAAACAGTCCTAGGTTACATACTAGCCAGGAACATTGTGGAAATGGTACGAGCACTTTAGTAGCAATTCAGCAGCACAAATCATGGCAGAATGGAGAGTCACTGTGGCTGCAGGGTAAGTGGTCTGTCAAGATGTGGCAAAAAATGACTGTGCTATGTGAAGAGAGGGTTTAATACACTTACTAGAACCAGTAGCTGACTAGTTAGTTAATCTAAAATGTTGCTGAAAATTCCTAGTAAATAGCCAGAGCCTTAGAAAGCAATAATAGTGAACATTTTCTGAGAACAGTTCAAGCAGAGTTTGAGCCTTGGAAGTCCTTAGCACCTAAAGGGTGGATTACACATAACCAAATAAAACGTTGGCTTTGGGAGGTGGAATGAAGGCAAAGGGAGTCTCAGTGCAATTAAATATAGCATCTTGAAGAAGCTTGTATAATTTTTTACACAGACTATTGTTATTTTGTTCTCATGCTGATGACCTCAATATCCTGCATTAGCAATACTCATTTAAGTATAAATATTTCAGCTTTATATTGAGTGTCAGAAAGGCACAAGGAAAAAGATGGCAAACAGGCTGACCTCAGATCTCTGCTAAATGTTTTAAGATCTCCTCTGACATTACAGGACTGCTGTCACACACATACAAAGAGATTTATGTGTCCATCCAGTCCTTTAACTGAATTTATTAAAGATGGTATTTCCGGCTTAGCAAAAGTGACTGCCAGCTCCATCCATTCCCACACTTGAGCAGCATTTGGCAGAGATAAAAAGGAATTTATCAGTAAACTTTTTTTTTTCTTTTGGTTTTCTGTGTACCTTTCACTCCCCCACCCCTTATTTTTTTCACCAAATATCAACATTCTCTATGGAAAACAGTAACTTCCTTTCTCTCTGATTAAAATCAGCAGTGAAGGAAGGGGAAGAGGGGGGTGGAAGGGAGTAAAGAAAGAACCACCCAGTGCACTGGGGAAAACCAGAGAATGATCAATTAATCTTCTGTTTTCAATCTGTGATCTGTGCTGTCTTGAGCCCCATAGACTTTTATTTATATAAATAAAATAAACAAATTAGACCTGATTGACTGTGCTGGTACAAAAAAAAAAAGGTGAGGGAAATTATAATCAGCAGAAAGTCTGCAATGAAAAGAAATCCTCACAACCATTAGACAAATTCCTGGGAAATCTGAGATTTTCCAAACATTCTCATGTACCTGGTGTTCTGATTCCAGCACGTCCTATGCACTATGGCTTTGATTACAAATGAATAAAGACACATCTTTTTCTTGGGACATGGCAAGTGCATTTTCAGCATTTAAAAAAGAAGGGTTTTACATGCCAAAATCATGTGATTTATTGCCTCGTGGGCTCATCTGGATTTAATTTTTGAGTCTGGCACCAGTTCATTAATTGCTTTGGTCACTTCATTGCATTTCTCAGTTCTGAAACTTCTCATCTTAAAAATCAGAGGGACAATAAACAAAGAAACACACCAGAAGCTCTGACGGTAACTTACTGGAGCCCTTGTAAAAACAGTGGGGACCTAAACCACAGTCTGAGAGAGCAATGGTGTTGCCCTGTAGGATCCTGCCAGATTCTTATCCCTTCCATTCCAAGTCCTGGGGTGTTGTCAGGGAGTTAGCAAGCATAGGCTCTGAAACACTGAGGTGGGAATGTTTTGCAGCTTCTTGTTGCTCCTGACTTTAGTCTAGAGTATAGAATAAAAGGAATTCTACCATGTCATTACCTTCCTCTCATCTCCTCTCGAATAATGCACCTGGCGTCAGGTAATTACTTTCTACCTGCTGATAATGCATATTTGCAGTGCTTGGGTTTGAATGGAGATGATGGTCAAAATGGAAAATATAATTATTTTTTGCCTGATATTTTAAGAAGTTTTCATAGATGATTGTAAACTGATTTGTAATTTAAAATTAATGCCATTTATTTAATTTCATTTGTGGAGAAAGGGAAAAGAAGAAACACAAAGAGGTGCTGAGCTGCTTCTTTGGCTTGCCATTAAACAAAAAATATTCCTCTAGCAGAAGGCCCATGGTTACTTATTTGCTTTTCAGGGGAGATCACAAGGCAGTGAATAAATAAGAAGATAACTCTCCTTACAGGAGAGAATACATTGATTTCTGCTTGGCCAGATGAGAACCAGGCTTACATTTCTACTTGATCTACTGAGTTTGGTGGGTTTGGTCTCTTCCAACCTCAACCATTCTGTAAGTCTGTAAAAATGGTAGCAAGAATCAAAGTAGAAAAAATGTCTTGAATGGTCTGAGAAAAGACACTAGCACTTGTCCCCAGTATTATAGTGAATTTTCATTATTTTTAATTTATGATTTTTAAAGAATATTTCAAGTACTCAGTAAAAAAGCACATGAAATATTTTTCCACTGGCTTGGGGAAATAGAGAAAGATGATGGCAATACTACCAGGAAAAAAAAACATCAAAAGCACAGACACCAGAAAGTTAGACAAGGACAATAGTTTACAGATAGAATCATAGAACCATAGAATGGTTTAGGTTGGAAGGGATCTTAAAGATCATCCAGTCCAACCCCCTGCTATGAACAGGGACACCTCCCACAAAACCAGGTTGCTCAAAGCCTCATCCAACCTGACCTTGAACATTTCCAGGGAGGAGGCATGCATAACTTCCCTGGGAAACTTGTTCCACTCCACCACCCAGCTTGGTGTAGTCAGCAAATTTGCTGAAATTCCACTCAGTCCCACTGTCCATGTCACTGACGAAGATGTTAAACAACACTGGTCCCAGTACCGATCCCTGAAGAATGCCACTCACTCATCACTGGTCTCCATTTGGACACTGAGCCATTGACCTCTTTGGCATAACCTACATATACACAGCTGTTCTGGTATCCTTGATAGAAACAAAACATCCTAATTTATCTCACCCATGTAACAGTGTTTATCCTTGAGTAACATTTCCTGTGATCACATTTTCAAGTATAAATATTATTTTGTATGCTGATAGTGGGCAGAAGAAAAAAATTCTTTTTATTCTGGAAGATAAGAAAATAAGCAAGTAACTCTTCCAATAATTTTTTTCTCTATATGTTCTGGATTTGAAATAATATACCAGATTCTTTTTCTCAGTTACTCTTTATCAAGTATATTACATACAGATGTATTTTGGAAAGTTTATTTTTCTTTTTAAAAACAAATCACATTAAATTACATTACATTAAATTAAAAACAAAAAAATGTTCCATGGGATGGGGAACACCTGTTTTAAAGCTTAACATTCCAATATTTTTGTGGTCATGAGGATATCTTAATACATGAATTTGTAACTAGGAGAGAAAAAAAAACAAACCCAACATACATATATTCTTTATTTGAAAATGTGCAGAAAATATCAGAAGTTATTTTCACAGCTTTAAATACAGTTTAAAGAGTATCTCTGTTGACATCATGTGCCTGATTCCTGTAAGGAATCCTGTAAGTTTCCTCCTGTAACTTCCTGATAAGAAGTTACATACTTCTACCTGGCTTGGGTTCATTTGCCTAGTGCAAGATGCTGTTGATCTCTCTAATCCATTCCTCTAAGGTTAAGATTATTCTCACAGTCTAGGTTTCCCCAGACATGTCCTCCTTTTACTTCACAGAACATTTTCTGGATGACATTTGACATTCTTGAATATTTGTCTGTGAACTTCAGCATGTTAGGGCCAGCAGAAGATGTCAGGGAGTGGGAAATGCCAGATGTCCTGACCACAGTCCTGCTGCCAGATCAAGAGCAAGGAACAGGGCTCTTCGAGAAGTACCATGCTTGCTGTGGGAAAAGCATCAGACAGGCTGTAGGTATCCCTGGGTAACTGTACCACACTCACACGAGATGCCAGTGCTTCTACAAAGCATCACATATGTTTTCCCCTTCCTATTTGGGTCAGATAGACCCAGGTCTACCTGGACCTGTCAGGTTTGTTGTAAGTGTGCAATCAGAATACGCATGTTCATTTCTGTCTGGCATGTCTTAGTAGCCATGCCTGAGACGCCATGGTGACATATCTCAAGTAAAAGCAAATGAACAGCAGACACATTAAACAGCATGTCATAACCCTAAAAATGCATGGCAGGATCAGATGTAAGCTGGCCTCAACTTCTTGATCACAACAGGTCACTCCCTCAGTGTGTAGCAGCCACTCATCTGAGTGTTGTGGTCCTTGTGTCTCCATGGTTGAGGCAGACGTCTATCCTATACACCCTTTGCTTCTCATGCTGTTGTACACTTTTAGTACAGATATATTTGGTAACTGGGTCTATTAATTCTTAAAAAGCACAAACTTATGTCAGCTTCTATTTAGAGAGGCTCTCCAGAGTCACAGAAAAGAATTTACCTCTTTTGGACTCTGCATGAATAAAAGGAAGTGCATTTACAATTATAACAAGGAAATGACCATTTTCTAGTATGACATTGAAAAAAAAAATTCCTTTGAAGACCATTTTAAAATGCATATGTCCCAGGCTATTCTGGTGGCCTCCTTTATGTGTGAAAACATCTGAGTGTAGTAACTAAGTGTTCTTCTTCAAGGAGTAGCTGCACCACCTCAAGGAAATAATTTATTTTAAACATGCTCCAAAGATAGAAAGGTCATTGTTAAATATGCATTCTTTAGGACTTTAGAGAAGAAATGGGTGTTAAAATCATTTAAATTTCTGTGAAAAATTATCTTTTTAGTGAAAAGTAATCTTATATTTTGATGAAAAACTAATTCCTATATTTCTTCTCACTACTCCTTTCTAACTTCAAGGATGTTAAACTGCCTGTACTTATGACTAGTTCCTCTCTTTCTTCTCATCCCCCATCACACATTCACAACACAATTTATTCAGTGAAAAAGCTTGAACTTTTTTTTTTTAATTAACACAAGGAAAGCACTAAAAGCAAAGCAAAGCATTGAATTCTCAACTCTCATCACACACTAGGAGGTAAATCCTGCCTCAGTACTGGCTGGCCTGTCCTGAACTTTGGTAGATAATTCTGGTAGTGGCACTCTGCACAGGCTCACTTCCTTGTGCAAAAAGAGACACAGCGTTTTATTCAGCTTGGAAAACTTTATTGAGAGGTCACCAGGGGAGAACACACCACAGTTTTCATTAGGTCCCACCTTACAGCAGCCCAGTTCCATTCAGAGCTCTGCTAAGTCAGATAGAGGTCTTTCAAGACCAAAGAGCTTTGAATTTAAGTGTCTAGAGGGAAATCATACTTTAAATGAGAAAGCAATGGAGAGGGAGGAGGAAAATAATTATTCTGGGAAAATGTGCTGCTTATTCTATGACATTTTTGTGTGGCTTTCTTCAGAGTTTGAAATGAGCATCTTGATTTGTGATCATTCTTTTGGTCAGCCTAGAGTCTTGCACTGAGAAACTGCAGGAACTAACTTTCAGGGAACTGTGAACGTCATAATTTTATTAATTGCTTTAACATGTGTTTCTTTTACATGTCTGAAAGCAAATGCAATTGAAAGTTGTGGTTTCTGTGGCATTCCTGAAAATAAATATGAATAACATTGAGGACAAAACCTTAATAGAATATAGTGTGGATGAGAAACACTTATGCAAACAATAATACTTTTATACTGATTTACACATTTCTGAAAATGTGTGAAGAATGATCATTACAAGTATATATTACAAGCATACTTTGAAAGAAATTTTAGTGTTTATTGGTTGGATATTACACCCTTTAAAATACATACTATAATTGTTTTGACATTGTGAACAAAATTAATAGAGACAAAATCATGGAGTTCTACAGAACTTAAAATGGTCCTATAAAAATACTTCAAAAAATACATAGGAACAGGTTTCCCACTGACTTTCATCTATGTGTCACATACAGAAGATTTGTCAAAATACAACACAGTCAAGAATAAACCAGGACTTACCAGAGGGTGCTATGCCTAGAAATCATATATTGCGGTCATTAAGGGTATTAACTTTTTATCATATATAGATGTGTTATGGAAACATTTTTTACTTGCTTTGTCACTCATTCTCTCTTTGCTGTTTTCTCAGGTTTTGTGAGTGTGCCTGTCTGTGTTTTTTTCACAGACAAAAAACAAGGAAAGCATCTTTCTTTTATGACCTGTTCTCTACTGAGAATTGTGGGTTAGTGAATAGATACATGCTTCAGAAACAAAGCAGAAGATTGCCTAACAACAGCATGCTTTCTTTAGAAAAATCTGTGCTTCCTGATTTGTCTGCCTCAGAAATGTTGCAAAATAAGTCTTTATTTTTCTGATTCCACACTATTTCTTCTTTCTAACTACACTAGCCTGGTCACTTCCTCAAACAGTGTGTAAACAAAACATATTATAGAGATTTATATTAATATATGAAACCACCTTTAATATTTGCAAAAAGCAGCTTCTGCACAGAAAATTAAATGTGACTCTGAATAAATATTCAAGCAAGACTTGAGATATTAATAGAAGAGTAGAAGTGTCACTGACTTGAAACTCAGTAGGCTTGCGAATAAATTGTAACACACAGAGACAGAAGAAGTTGCAGAAGAATTCCTTATGAACAGGGGCTGTCTTGTTTGCATAGCAGTTGGCACAGTCGAATATCACTTCTACTGGGACTTTTAAGCACTTCAGCAACATGAGGAAGAATAATAAGCAGTATAATGTGGACTTACTAAAACCAACGGTACCATGCAGTGGTATTCATCAGTGTCCATTCTTCTGTCAAATGCAGTGCTTAGTAAATAAGGATGCAGGCTCCTCCTTTCTACTAAAAATGGTAGATATAAACTCTGCAAATAATCAAGAATAAGAATGTAATGATACTATAGGATGTTTTAGCTGTTAAATCATGAAAACAAGCCTCTGATTTACAGAAAGTGGTTATTAAATAAAAGGAGGACTGTCTTAACAGCAGACTCTGCTGCTTGCCATCCAACAGACTGTTGTCAGCATAAATTGCCAGGCATTTCAGCCCCCAGCTCCAGCCCTCTCCCCGGACAGAGGGTAGACACACAACCATTGTATCCCAAGTCTAGGGCTAGCTGCCTTAACTTGACAGTACGCACAAAGCATGGTTGGAGAGCTTCAGTAACTGTCTATTTGCAAAAATTGCCAGTTCTTCATGTTGGGTCCCTCTACACAAATGATGTGACATCACTGTGCCTATAAGCTTATCCTTTCAGAGTACGTAGATTCCTGAATCTACCCCTGACGAAGGGTTCACAACTTAGCCTGTTTCATTAGGATTAACAAAACAATTCTGAGGCCCTGATTTTTTTGGTTGGGTCTTTTTTGGTTTGTTGATTTGGTTGTTTTGTGTGTGTGTATGTTTGGGGTTTTTTTTGTTTTGTTTTTTGTTGGTTTTGTTTGTCTGGTTTTTTGGGTTTTTTTTCAGTGAGCAGTTTCTTATTCTGCTTTTCAGAGTAGAATTTCATACGCACTCCTCTAAGAGGTACCCATCCTACTACTCCTGTAGTTCTAAATTTTTCCAGAACTAAGGTTCCCTGAGCCATTTTGGAGTCAAGTGTTTTTTGTACAAGAAGTGAATACCAACCACTATTGCTAAGGAAGTTTTAGTGTGGTCTTTCTTCCATTAAATGATGTCACTGATTGGAAAGCAGCAAATAAGTACAGTTCATAAATGTTATAAAACTAAGAAAAAAAACCTCACACAAATATTGCTGCATTTTCTAGCAATTACAGAGCAATAATAAATAAGACCTTATATCCTACATTTGTATGTGAACAAAGGTAAAGAGTTATCACTACTTGGAGCACTACAGAAATGCGAATGTTCTTAGCCTGTATTAGCTTGATTTTTGCACCTTTCCTGCTTTCTGGGAACTGCTACTAGTTAGGACAGGACATTCAAGGGATTTAGCTAATCAGAAGGAAGTTTGCTTTGCATGGGTGAAAAGGCAGGCAACCTCTAATGCGTATCAATGCAAACAAACTTACTCTTGAACAACACTATTCCCAAGATCACTATTGACATCTGGAAAAGTGATGGAGCAATAAGGCAAATTATACTTTTAAATGAAAGCTGAAAAGAGATAATACATCTGTTTATGTTGGAGCAGGAATCTAACAGAGAAGTGTAGGATGTAGATATACTACATTTTAAGATTTATTTCTGATACTATAGATCATAAACATTTAAGACAGGAAATCACCTTGGCCCAGACTCTGCTTTTTGATCCAATTATGAAATTAACAACAGGACTAAAAACAAAGCCCTAGGTGCTTCCAGACTTAACAATTCAAAATCTGGGTCTGCAGTCCAGTTTTTCAGTTTGATTTTTTTAGTTTCAAGCCACCTTATTAAAGATTTGAAAGAGATCAGCATGAACCAAACTCTAAACCTGTGCCTAGATGCAAGTTTGTTAAGCATTCATACTTAGTATAAACATTTATCTCATTTCCCCTTCCCTCTGTATTGGTAAGGACAAACTAATTTGATTTCTGTAAGTGAGAGTCCATTCATGGCCCTTTGTACTGTGCCTAAACACATACTATTTCAAGGCAGTCTGTTAGACTGACCTGGGGGTGATTATAGCTTCCAGGTTTAGAGAAAATGAGGTGCACTCAACCTAATATGGGTAATCCTACAACAGCCTTTAATCATTTTTTGTGGGAATCACTGCATAGCCCCAAAGGGGAACATTTCTTGAAGTCTGAATGAATGCCATTAGGCAAAAAGACCTTCCAAAAGCTATCATATTTTTGGTATAATGAAAAATAATACTTATATGCAGATACTGAAGATAATTCTAGTGTGCAGGACCACAGTGAAATGAAAAAAAAACCCCTCAGTTTCACCTGAATTTGAACACTGGCAAACAATGCATCACAACTAATTTATCTTATGCTTCACTCACAACCAGTTAGGATCTCCTTTGTGCCTCATCACAGCACATGCCTCATTTGTATTTTCATCCACCTCTCTGAGAAAGGCACGCCTCACAGGTTGAGAAGCAACACTATAAAATAAGTGTGCTCTTTAAATACACTTAGCTTAACTGTTTCCTTTCTTCTTGGCAATATCAGAGTTCTCTGATTTAGATTAATTTCCCTAGTTACATATAGCATCTTGAAATTAAGTGTTTTAGCTTTTTTGGACTGAGAGTGAAATAAGAAAACAACCTATATCCCCATTCCAAATGTGTGGGTGGTGCTGGAAAAAATATCTTTATTTTCACTGGGACATGCTTTGCCTTGCCTCAGACCCCTTTCCAATCAGCTTGTAAGTGATTGATGTACACAGGCAGCTGCAGTATATTCACTAAGCAAAGGCATGTTAGAAGCTGGCATGGTGAGTAGATATAATGACCTGAATGAGTGCTCTAAAGCTGGAATGAGTGAGATGTTTCTAATTCTGTATTTCTGGCATAACTTTCTCCTGTAAAGAAGCACTTTCTGCACCTTGGTAACCCTGCAAAACAGGGCAGAAGCTAAATTCAAAAAAGGATCAAGGTGTTGAAGGCCACTTTAAAAAGAAAATGTTAGCCGAAGAAAGCTAGTGTCACCCTGTAGTCTATACAAGCAGAAAGGATCCTGATGGGAGGAACACTGAAGTAACACTGCAGTAAATCTCTTGGTATTAAATGCTGTGGAGGAATCTATCTCCAGCTATTGGCTACAGAGGGAGCACAGGAAAACGGTCTGCACCATCTTCTGGAAGTTGACTTGAATTAGTATTGCAATATGTCATGTTTAGTTACTTTTTGGGCTCTTCTGAGTGGACTACTGAACCATGCAGTAGTGTGTTAGTTTTCTGTATTGTATTTGGGAGTATGCAGGGTGAACTAGGAAAAATGGCAGGGGGCTAGCTCCTCTAAAAAAATGCTTGGTCTTGGTAGTAACTTCCTTTTATAAAGAAGTGGAAGTTCTGATAGGAGCATTCTATATGCCAGTCTCTACTCCAAAATACTTCAGGTATCTCATATTAAAAAGTCCTTAGGAACCTCACTTTGGGAGACAAGATTTTTCTTTCTTCCAAGCAAGTTCTTCAAATTATTCAACCAGGGTGTCTTGCTTCAACTTGTGATCTTTATTCCTGCCTTATTTACTTCAGAATTATTTTCTGTACAGTGTAGGAACTTGAAAATATCTCTGCATTCTGGTATCAAGCCAGAATACTCTAATAGCTTGCATAGTCACCTGGAATATAGAAGGTGTAAATTCTCAAATGCAGATGGATTTTTCAAAGCAGTGGAAGAGCGAACTAACCACTAGAATACTATACAAATATATAAAGAAGGAGAACTGTCAATTGTTTCTTTCTCTGCAGTTGTTTAAATAGAAAGTGTCATCACAACAACATTTGCTCAAGATCCTGTTCCTACAGATCCACATTAAATGTATATTGACAGTCTATTTTGACTCTGTGAAAAGGATTTTAAAAACTGCCTGAATAATGACTCTGCTTTGTCATCTAATGCAAACAACAATTCATCAAAGAAATGTGAAGCTCTGGTAGGACTGGCTTGGATTAAAACCACAATTAATTTTTGAAAAGCATCCTTGGCTAATGCATTCTGGAAGGCCAAAGGAAAATGAGGATTATTTAGAGGCTTCCAATTCTCACTAATTTGCTTAAACCACATAAACACTTCTCCTTAACACTCATAATGAATTGTTCCAAATTAAAGAGGTCCTTTCACTTTTGAGATTGGCTGTGATTTAAAATCAAGACAGAACACTTAACCAATCTATGCATTTAGGGGTTGTAGCAAACACCATGGATATTTATGCAATTTGGCTAATGCATTATTCAAGATGTACTGGTTAGAGATTTGACTAAAAAAAAAAAAAGAACACTAAAAAAGAAATAAAGATGGGTGATGGACAAAATATTACTAGATTATTAACATCAGTGACAAAAAAATAACATTTGTTTTACAGTAGGAGTGAAAAAATCTACACACAGCTAATCTTGGTCTCACCGGTATACAGTATCTCTGGGAGCTAAGGTTACCAAATGTCTAGGCTTCCCTTGACACATCCTTTTTTTTTTTCCCATACCAAAATCTGGGAAGAAAAGTAGTATTGTGTCATTTCTAGATGAACAGAACATAACATATGTGCTGGAACTCATATTTCCTTGACATGAACACATACACAGTGTGCACAAATGTTGCAGAAACACGGGAGCTGTATTATGACTGACATAACTGCAATTAGGAAACAATAGAATATTGAGGCACAGCCTTGCCATCTTTGTCCTTTGCTTTTAGAAGTGGCAGTAACATTGGCTGAAGTACCACTTCCTACTTCACCTTTCTGAGTAAGGCCTCTGAGATATTGAAGGATAAATGAGATGTCATTCTCCATTTTTAACAAGCTCCCCACCATCTTTGTATACTTACACTTCCTTTTTCGATTTAAAGACAAAAGTTTGAAACCTCAGAAATAGATAGGAACAGCCTGAAGAAATAGGATACGTGTATGTAGGCATCTACACACAGACATACGCAGTCTTTTCTCAGAAGGGGGATCCCAATGATACACAAGGTATATATTATGGGATATTTTGCTCTAGATGTGGCAGAGTGTACAACTTCCACACTTTAAAAGAGGAAAAGGACATGTAGTTAGAACCATCTTGCCTGGGTAGAGAAATCACAACTACCCTAGGCAAGCCCTTCCTTAACCTTCTTAAGGGCCCATGAAAGAAATGCTATAGAAAACGCTTACCTAAAGGATCCCAACAAGGTCATCAGGAGCCCACTGTTCTTGCAAATGCTAGACATGCTGAAAATATGACTTTTTCTGAGGTTCCAAGTAGGCATATAAACACCTCAGATGGGTCTCTTCACACCCAAATTTAGACACCTGTGGTGAAGAATCTGTAGGTGATGGAGAGGAATAAGCACTTCTGAGGTGGTGAGCATCACATCTGCCTGGCCTATATTTGAAGCCCAACCATATGCCCATTGGAAAATGGGTCATAAGTGGCTCCAGGAAAGACGTCTCCTCATAACTGCAAACAAGCTGCAACATGGTTGGTAAGAATAAAAATACAAGAAAATTCCTGCCTGCAGGTGGGTAGAGAAAGGAGGCAAGGCAAATTCAACATGTAAGAACTAAATTGCATTCAGAAAAGAAAGGAAGACAAACAAATCACAAAAGGAAGCAATTAGATTGAAAAAGAAGGCTAAATTGCTACAGTGGCTGTTCAAAATCTATCCACAGATTACTCTGAGCGAGCAGAGGCAGCCTTAGTCAGTTTATGTCAGGTAGGGACAGGACATGACAGTGATCCTAAAACTGAGAAATCTTCAAGGTAGAGGAGTAAACATATGTTTATGGTATGGATACACATATGGACAGTCTTTTGAAAGAAACTGAAGTATTTCTTAGCAGACAAGATTCCTGATGCATCCAGTCTGGCATCTTGCCTCTGGCAATAAATGAGACTCAGCATTTCAGAAACATCTTCCAAAATCCTATAGTGCATCTGACCATTTATGTAATGTGAAATATAAGTAAACAAGAGGGAAATTTCTTCATGACCTTTTCATCAATCATACATCCTAGATCATTAGAGTTTGATTGTCCGTATCTTAGCATGAAAAACAACTAATGTGGTTACTGGCAATAAGATTGGTCCACATTTAAAAAAATCAAGTTATTGAAGTTAAATCTGACAAAATGGTACCTACAGTCCAATATCTCCTTTTACTCATTCTACCATTATCTGATGTAAGGAAGCAATACACTTTTGTAATATAAAAAATCACAGGTAAGGAAAATTCACTTAAAGATATTTGCTTTCACCTCAGGTCATATAGTCAATGTGCCCTCAGACATTGTATGTAGTAGATTCACAGACAAAAAGAAACATTGCATCAAATATCTTTTTATCTGTATTGTAGGCAAAAAATGCGGCTTATCATATATTAATCCTTTTGAGCTCAGACTTTTAGCTGATCTATTGTGACAAGTACCACAGAGCAGGAAAAAATATGGAGAAAGTAGCAAGTTAGAAGGCCAAAATAAACCCTGAAATTGCTCTGGAAGATGCTTTTTGTAATTCCTCCACAAACAAAAACTCCTGCTGTAAAAAGATACATTGTAAATATAATACACAACAATTGCTACTCTGTAATGTTGTTCTTTTTTTTTCTTGTTCCTGACAGAAAAGTGCAAATTTGTCTTCCCACATCTGATACAAAAGCCAGGCACTAGTCTTTCTAATTTAGCTACATTTCCAGTGGGAAAAGAGGCCATTCACTAGTTCTACTGTGTCAACATGCTATGTATACAATATCCATATCACAGACACAATAATCCATGTAGCAAACCAAGTGAATATGTATAAAGTGTCCCCAGTGCCTTCCAAAATTCATTGAACTACTGAAAAGACATTGTATTGTGGAAAGCACCATATAATGCACAGAACTGTGTATTTATTTTGTGCAGTTAAGTAAAGCTAGGCAAACATCAATTGCCTAGGCAAACTGACAAGGTTTCAGGAAAAATAAAACCTGAAAAAATTCACCTCAGCTCGCAATAAGGTTTCGTGATTTTTTTAGCCCTTCTTCCTGTCCCCCCTCTAAGTAGTGTGAAATAAATAGACAATTCAAAACCAGTACTTGTAAAATTACTTATTGAAACTAAGGGTGTCAACATTTCCAAAATAAAAGCCTTTGTTAACACATCAGGAAAAGTTTCAACACTGTTAATCATCTTGTTTTTTTGTTTTCTCCTACTGCTAGAATTTCCTATTATTTTGTCTTTCAAATATTATTCTAACCCAAAATTTCGTTTTCAATTATTTTTTCTTTTGCCAAAAAATTACCTAACTGTGCAACTAAAACACCACGCTTCAAGTCAAGTCTGAATCTAAGTATTTTTTTTCCCCATATACTAAAGGGAATTTCCTGCAACAAAAACAACATACTTTAAGGTGCATATAATTTGTTTTAAATGTTTCCTATCACCTGGGAAAAATAATTAATGATAGAATATTGGAATTTACATGAGTGAAGTTGAGGAAAAGGGTGTTTCTACATGAGACAAAATAGACTCGTCTTTAATCATATTCTAACAATCTGCTGGTAGATCAATCAAATAATTTTACAGAGTAATATGATTTTGCATCTTTTGCAAAGAAATTCTGTTATGTCCTTAGATATATTTATAACCCTGGTCTGGTAGACCTCTGTCAGCAATATTTTGTGTTAGCAAGGTGGCAGAAGGAAGTGACAGGTGATGATATGAATAAGAAAGGCAAAAGCAAGAATTTTTAGAAAGTCACATTGCCTTTACCCACATCTTTTAGCTAAAGTGATCTGGAATATGGATGAACCCACTCTTCATACTTATTCTGCAATTCCAGAATAATTAAGAAAGCCTGCACACATGGGAATACTTGATCATCAGCCACCTATTCAATTTTGGTAGCTTGAATGAAATAAAATCTTTTGTCTAGCGTAACCAGTTTGTGGCAGTTGATTCTGCAGACTCCAGTATCCCCACCCTCTCCATCAACAGCGCATTTCACAGTTTGTTTTCTCTTCCAATTCTACAGCAACAGGTATGGCCTAATTCTGGCAGGACACGAGGGGATTTGAAGTTTGCCAACAAATTTCTGACAGGCTAAGAGTAATGGAGAGGACATAGAAAGTGAAAATCATTGTGCTGATTTAATATTGAAGAGTAATATGTAATCAGAACATGTTGTTCAAATACAGCATTAGGGTGAGGCATTTAACATTCTTTGCAAAGGTTCTGGGGAGGAGAAACTGTTTTTCAGAATAAAAGTATGACACTCAGCTATTCTTTGTGCTAGGCTCCTTTTGCTTTTAAAAAAATCTGGGAGGGTTTAGTCAGATTTTCCATATGATTTATAGAAGTTGAAGAGCTCAATACAAGTTGTGCTGAACTGGATTCTTCAATCTGTCAATGCTACTACCAGTGACTGTGCAACACTCCCTCTGTTTTCAGTGCAGCGGACTATGATATTTTATTTCATACATGATTTCATATTCTGGAATACATAATTGTAGATCATACATCCAGCAAATTGGCCTGCATTGCACTGAACATGTGATCTGATCTCTTATTGTAAGATTGCCCAGCAAGGAAAGTAAAAAAGAACAGTTTGGGAAAAACTTGGTAGTCTCACTTCATTGCTCTGCTCGTAACAGGGAAAAAGGTTTACAATCTACTACCATTTTGTTCTGGTCTCTGAACACTTACTCCTATGCTCAGCGGTTCCGAAAGTTCGGTGAAGCAGTGGTGCTTGTGCTGATTTCATTTGATTCTTTCTGCAAGATTACCTTATCACATCTGGTAAAAATTAGATAAACAGATTAGTTACTTTTCTGTTTTCAGTTAATTTTTTGAAGTCTCTGCTCTCGTTTGTCTATTGCAGAGGAAAGACATAAATTTCTGATAGGAACAGAGGTTCTCATTACTGGCCCCAGTTAGGGATTGCACAGCCAGTGTCAAGTCTAATAAGATTTCAAGAACTCAAGGTCCATAATTTGTGACAATGGCAGTGCTGCTGCTGCACTTCAGCAGAGATCACTGCTTGTCCAATAAAAAGATACTCTCTAATCCCCAGAAATATGTCACACCCTTGCAGTTTTAATTAAACTATAATCAGCCTGACTCCAGCTACGTTTCACCTGCATCATGCTACACAAAATTATTTGGTGGTCTATAAAGCAGGCAGAGGACTTCTTAAAATGCTCAGGCATTAATGTCTTTCTGGGTTTTAACTCTTTATTGCCGCCTTTTTTTCCCCTTACTATGAGACACCTGATAGATACAGTAGGGCCACTTTAGGATAGCAGATAGAAAGGTAAACATGTTATTTTCTTTGACACCCCGCAGCTGGCAGGCTGCACTTGGTAGGAACAGGAAGGTATTACTGTCGCTGTGTCTAATGAACAACAGAAGTCGTGAAGCAGTGAGGATCTGTGGCCAAGGCTACCACCTGCATAGCACTGAAAAGGGACATTTTACACTTCTGAGGTTGTGCTACACTCGAGTTTATGTAAGGACAGGACATTACAGCTTTTTGGCAATTGAGAAAAATGCCACAAGAGTGGCAAGCAAAGCTTTAAACATCCAGCCTGTCTGGAAGTCAGGTGTTACTGAAGGAGGGTGTGACACTGATGATGAGCGAACTTGCTACCTCAAGCAAAGCTTTTTGTCACTCCCTTTGCTGCAGACCTTAAGGCAGGAGCAGTCAGGAGCTCCTGCTGCACACAGAGGGCAGCCTGTCTTCAGGAGAGACTGCTCCCTCACAGTAATGTGGGCAGCACTTTCTGCCCCAATAACTTCTAGGTTTCACGTAAATCCATCATCTTTGTCTCTCAGGACTTCAACTGACTGGAGTCAGATTCACTTTTTGTTTGCGACATTCAGCTTCTAGGCTAAATATATATATCTATATATATGTGTGTGTGTGTATGTGTGTGTATATATATGTATACACACACATATATATACAGTTATGGTCAATTTCCCTAAATTTGAAGTGCAGTTTCTGAGGACGCATATACCAAACATGAGGATGTACCAGATCTTATAGTTTCTTTCCTCAATTTTCACTTAATAAAGAAAATTTTATGTTTTCGGTTTTGAAAGGTCTGTTGTCAAAACAGCAATGTCTCACCTAAGTTTGCACACAGTCTGAAATAAGAAGCAAGTTCTGATCACCTCCTGCAAATGCCCCTCATAGTGTAACCTAAGGATGAGACATGTAGAGCCAGAACAAAAGAAAAATCATCACCTTCATTGCATTCAAGTTAAAAAAAAAAGGAATAAAAAAGGCTGAATATATAATGTTTACTATGAAGACCAAAGAGGGTGCATTTGACATAGTTTGAAGCTGGGTCTTCAATTTCAAAATGTTGGCAACTGAGAGCTTAAATGAAGATGATCAAGAGCTGCCAGCAAAGGGCTGATTCCCTCCAGGAGGAAATCATAGAAGCTTCTAGACCTCCAGTGTCACAGCAGAAAGTCTGGCACATACTTCTGACACAGTGGGAAGCCAGAAAAGGGCAAAGGTTAGACTTCTGAGAACCTGTATAAAGATGCTGTTCTTATGAATTTTACTTATAAAAAGCATTACAATGCCAAGTACACCTATTTCTGTTTACCAAATCTATCTAAGCAAAGCAAATAGGCATATTTTGGGTGCTGAACATTATCCCATAATTTCCCATTTGAACCCTTGTATATTTGTATGTATTCTTCCTTTATATAGTGTTAGTACAAATATGTAAATGTATACATACACTTGTATATATTTATGCATGACTAGATGGATGCTGACTTAAACTAAATGCAAGTGGATGATTAGGCTCTTTGCTGCTGCATTTTTCTTTTTCGTTTCAGAATGATGAGTTGCACTACAGAGAATCATATTAATATATATTGGAAAAGCACTAAAGCATTGCACTATAATTATAATCATTACTAGTCCCTGGTTGCTTTAGATGGTTAATATTTTTTCTGATTTCGGAAAATATTCTGGCTCATAAAGAGAGCTCATATCACTCTTAGGGTTCAGATAGAAATGAATGCAGTCATTCAATTAATTACTTTTTTTAACAAAGAACAAAGATTTCATACTTTCTATGCTACAGATGACTTTAGTTCTCTTAAAATATATCATGCATTTTAATTAGATATTGGCTGGAAGGCATCACACAGCTTTCAGAAATGTTTTGAAACTTAACTATTTTGCAGCTGCAAACTGCAGACACTGAATAAACCTCTATTGAATGAATGATCTCCATTACAAGAACTTTTCTGGACTTTTTACATCTGTCTCATCATTTCTGTTTGTGTGTCAAAGCTGATCATGCTGTTGCCATCTGAAGGTCATATGGCTGTCTGAGTTAAATAAACATCACATTTTCTGCCTTAACATAAACATCTCATCCCCACTGAGATGAATGTTTTAGTGTCTGTATTGGGTGTGTTATAGCTTAGCTGATCTAGCCTCATTCAAAGGCAGGAAATGAGAGCAGAGAGAGAAAGTAACACCATCATTTATTCACGTCACCCCACAAGTTTTTTTTCTTGTCTTAAAATGAACAACGACATTTGACCTTTCTCTGAGACAACATGGAAATTAAGACACATGATGATTTTTCTTGTGCCTTCCCCTTGAGGTGATCACAACCACTTCTAATAACATGTTTTGACTCCCATCTCCCTAGATAAAAACTCAGTCTTAAAAGTAATAAACTTTTCATTCCAGCTCACTGAGTAGTTAACCCAAACATCTAACTAATTAGGGTCTTTTTTAGCACTTTTTCTTATTCTTCTTGGTCCAGAGGAGAGTTACATGCCTTTTACAGGAAGGAGCATGGGATCTCTGGGGGAAATAGCTTCTCTGCCCGACAGGAAAGGAGCAGCCTCTCTGGCTGCTGTGTCCATTGCTCAGCTCTGCCTGCACCCTGGGTGCACATCACCAAGGCTCTGGCAAGGCGACAAAGAATCCAGCTCAGGACATGAGGGAGAAATTGTGAAAGAAATATTTTGGATTTAATATTATATATTATATAAATGTTGGTATAGTATTAGGACCAGAGATAGTGCATTGAATAGCCTGTATAGTGTGCAGCCTCTCTGTGACTGTACAACATTTGTTCTTCCTGGATCCTTTCCCACTGAGATTTACATCAGGTCTCAAAAAGAGATGGAGAGTTGTAGCCGTTTGCAGGCAACGGCTCAGCTGTATCACAAGTTATATCTTGTTGAAAAGCAGGGAAAATCAGAGTGTTAGACTGTACCAATTCAGTCTGTTGACAGCTGAGGAAAAGACCCTTCCATTTACAAAGAGACTGCTAATTAAAGCAATGCACTAAAAGAGCAAAGGAAAGATGTATTCCAAGTGCCACTGTACTGGAGATGTTATGATCTGAAAAATGCAAACTGTCTAGAAGCAAAAAAAAAACACCCTAGAAAGCTGACAGAGTATAATCTGAGAAAAAAAAAACCTGCTTTGGTAGATTGTAGCCAGAAAATATTTTCTAAGATAGAAAAGATAAGATTTGAAGATAAAATCCACCAACACAGCTTTCTGTTTATCATACTGGTTCAGCCTGTTGTATGGCGTGCTGTCTCCCTCACCTTTCAGTGCTCAGCATAGCACTGTGTGGGAGTCTGCGATTTGATTTGCTGCCCACTGACTCGCAAATATATGGTGTTGCTTTGTTTGTGTTTGTTGACTTTTTTTCTTCATAAGCCCTTGATGGAAATCCAATAATCCCACAGTTATGGGGAAGATAACGTTAATGCACAAGACAGGTTCCTGCTCACATGAACTGGAGCTGCTGGAGATCAAGCCCTGTGTTTACTGAGTGCAGGTATAAACAAATCATACTGTATCGGTGTCTTTTTTTCCCCAGCGCATACCGTGAAGCTGTGTGACATCTTTAATTCCAATTCAGTGCAGGTCCACCAGAGAAGAGTTTGACCAATTGTGTATATATTTGTTCAAAGAATGGCATTCCCCAAAACTGTCTATGGAAACTTTTTTAACCACCCGATCAAGTTAATACTACTAGTAATTCATTTAAAGAAAGGAAATACCATGTACAAAATATATTTGGTGAAGTTTTATGCCCTGTGTTTTTCAGAAAGTAATTTCTGGCCTTCAAAGTCTGTGACTCCATGAAGATGGAATGATTCTCCTTCATGACAGCACACATGTTATTAAAAACATCATAACTCCCTGGCTTTTATATTTATAATTTCCTGAAAACTTGTTGTTCAGTAGTGGAATCTCCACAGATAACCTTAAAGTGAATACAACTCAATTTTACTTTAGGGCTTATCAGATAGTCTTTTAAGGAACTTTCTGCTTCTCATCAGGTATAGCTTCCACTAACAGGATCTCACAAGCTGCACAACAGGGCTTTGGAATTTTTAAAAGAAACATAAACCAAGCAAACAACAGCAACAACAAATCCCAGCATTTCTTCCTTAATTAAATATTGCCCATAAATCTAAAACTTTGGTACTTTTGACTCCATAGCAAAAAGTGTTAATGCACTGTGTAGAAACTGAGAGTAGTTGATAACTTTCATAAAGTATTCTGCAGTTTGAAATATTGAGCTCAATGTAAAAGGCAAAATGTGGCTGTAGTGAAGAGCTGAAGACAAGATGGTAGAGTGGGTTTCTCATATGCTGAATTTAATTTGGAAGTTTAAGCCTTGATCTGGTTCACTTTGTTAACTTTCTATGTCATATTTGCATGTGGTCCTCAGCTACCGAGTAAACTACAGCATTCTTGCTACCTTTCTTCTTTGAATTAACGTCCTCTCCATCCCACTATTAAAACTTTCAAATGGGATAAGAAATCACTTTTTCTTGCTTTGCAGAGGTCTGATTTTAGAATCATAGAATCATAAAATCATAGAATGTATTGGGTTGGAAGGGACTTTCAAAGATCATCTAGTCCAATACCCCTGCAGTAAGCAGGGACAATGTTACTAGATCAGGTTGCTCAGAGTCCCATCAAGCCTGACCTTGAATATCTCCAGGGATAGGGCCTCCACCACCTCTCTGGGAAACCTGTTCCAATGATCTATCACAGAATCACAGAATATTAAGAGTTGGAAGGGACCTTGAAAGATCATCCAGTCCAACCCCCCTGTCAGAGCAGGATCACCTAGACCAGGTCACACAGGAACACGTACAGGCGGGGTTTGAATGTCTCCGGAGAAGGAGACTCCACAACCTCTCTGGGCAGCCTGTTCCAGTGCTCTGTCACCCTTACAGTAAAAAAGTTTTTCCTTATTTTCAGGTTGTACCTCCTATGCTCCAGCTTGCACCCATTGACCCTTGTCCTGTCATTGGCTATCACTGAGAAGAGCCTAGCTTCTTCCTCCTGACACTCACCCTTTAGAAATTTATAAACATTACTGAGGTCACCCCTCAGTCTCCTCTTCTCCAAGCTAAAGAGACCCAGCTCCCTCAGCCACTCCTCAGAAGGGAAATGCTCCACTCTCTCAATCATCTTTGTGGCTCTGCGCTGGACTCTTTCAAGCAATTCCCTGTCCTTCTTGAACTGAGGGGCCCAGAACTGTACACAATATTCCAAAGGCAGTCTCACGAGGGCAGAGACCTCTCTTGACCTAATAACAACACCCCTTCTAATATACCCCAGGATGCCATTGGCCTTCTTGGCCACAAGGGCACGTTGCTGGCTCATGGTCATCCTGCCGTCCACCAACACCCCCAATCACCCTCATATTGAAGAATTTTTCCCTAATATCCAACCTAAATCTACCCTTTTCTAGTTATAAACCATTACCCCTTGTCCTATTGCTACATGCCCTAGTGAACAGCTCTTCCCCAGATTTCTTTTAGGCATCTTTCAGGTACTGAAAGGTCATTAAAGTTCCCCTCAGAGCCTTCTCTTCTCCAGGCTCCAATCTAGAGAACAACCCCAACTCTCTCATCCTGTCTTCACAGGAGAGGTACTCCAGCCCTTTGATCATCTTTGTAGCCCTCTGCTGGACCTGCTCCAGCACTTCAATGTCCTTTTTGTGTTGAAGACTCTGAAGCTGGACGCAGAACTCCAGGTGAGGTCTCACCAGAGCAGAGTAGAGGGGCAGAATCAAGTCCCTTGATCTGCTGGCCACACTTCTTTTGATGTAGCCCAGGATATGGTTGGCCTTCTGGTCTGCAGATGCACATTGGTGGCTCATGTCCAGCTTCTCATCTACTAGTACTCCCAAGTCCTTTTCCTCAGGGTTGCTTTCCAGCACATCATCTCCTAGATTGTACTGTATCTTAGCAGGATTGTTCCGACTCAGGTGCAGGACTCTGCACTTGGCCTTGTTGAACCTCATGAAATTTACCTAAGCCCACTTCTCCAGCTTGTCCATGTCTCTCTGAATGGCATCTTTTCTCTCTGGCACATTAACCTCACCACCCAGCTTGGTATCATCAGTGATCAGTTTTCATCAGTAGATATTGAATCTTTCAATCCAACAGTCTTTTTGGAGAACTCTTGTCAAGATGGGAACTCAAGTTTAGGTGCTGCTTGAAAAATATGGCAGCTACCACAAAACAATTACTCAGTGACTGGTCTTTCCAGCACTCCTCTGCAAACCTGAGAGCCGTCACATACTCACAGCAGCTAGGTCACTGGAAATGGCTTTCACCTTTGGGATGCACAGACATCTCTAATATAAAATTCACAACAGTCTTAAGCACTGAAGCACTATCTGGCACTCTGCCATTTTATTTTGGTCATAAATTTCTTTTCTACTGATGCTAGATAGACATTTTATTCTAGAAAGAATAGCAGTATTGCTTCAGTATTGCACATTTCACTTTGTACAGGATGTCACATGTTCCAGTAATTTTGCTCAGGCCATGTTTGGTTTCTCTTTCCTACCCAAATGAAAGAGCAGGGTTTTCCCCCCATTATAAGAAATGTTAAAGACAGTTCCTCAGTGGCATGCAGGTTTCTCTACTTCCCCTTCTACACAGTTGCATTAAGAGTGAAATGCCAGGAAGGCAAAATATGAGTCAGGAAAGGCTGTGGGGAGGCAGAGCAAGTTTTGCTACAATGATGCAAACCACTGGAGAACAAGTTGGAACCTTGTTCCATCTATTCATCTACCTGGAGAATGCACATCTTACCAAGCCAACTGCATAAAGCTAATCAGCTCTGAAACTAGGCAGTAAAATGTTTGAAGCTTCAAATATATTCATAGGATTATGATCAGAGAGGGCATCTATTCTGATGAAGCACCCTCTTCCTATCTGTTTATGCTCCATTAACATCTTATGCTCTTCCTTTCCAAAAGATTTCATTTTTTTGAAAATATCCAGCCTGGGACAAATCCATTAAAAATAATCTTAATTGTGAATTTCATCATTTTTATGGCTGGATCAGTGCTTGTTGATAGAAATGCTGAAATTTTACTCTGGAGTAAAGTCCTGAATTCTGGCAAGTATAACCTTTTCGTCTGTTAGCACTGAAAAGGCTGAACTTGGCAGTCTTGCAGAGCTCAAATTCAAACACATGATCATATTCTGGCATGTATGGAGGTGAGAGACTGAATCCTTGCAGGCTAAATATCCTGTTTTAACTGTGAGAAGGGGGAAGAGGAGGGAAGGGAAGATTCATTCACATTCATATGGCATAACTCTTACCTCAAGACCCATGCAGTGTTGCTTTGGCCCTAGGACAGTGTGGATAATCAAAGGACTAGGATCCTGAAACAGAACAGGGAGAGGCAAAATGACAGTTCAGATAGCAACAGAACTGACCAAAGGTGCTTGTTGAATCTGCCTCTACTAGTTAGTCATTCAAAATTAGTATGACTGGGAATGATAAGACATAATTGGGGTTCGAGTACTGCCATAGTCATTGGGGGAGGCTGTGTGTTTAAGGCTGATGGAAAGGAGGGTGACCTGAGTGGCTGCAATGTTACAGATGGCACCCAGCCAGGTTTTGGCTGCTTTTGCAGCTGTTTCTACTGTCTAGCCTCTCTCCTTTTTTCTCATATAAAATTAAGAGTATGCTATACCTAACACCTTCTGCATATTAACAGGTAAAATCTGACAAGGAGCACAATTTCTTACCATGTTTTAATTTAGTGGTCAAAAACCACAGGCACCTACACCAGAGTGAAGCTAAATCAGAAATGCATGTGATATTTTTAAATACCTTTTTCCCCGTAATCATATTTGTCATACCTCACAGTATCTAAATACAATTTTGTTTTCTTTCACCTTTTCCATAGAATCTTGTTAATTAAAGAATGAAAGGAAATGTTTTTGAGAGCAGAAGAACTTAAAAAATCTCCTGCTGGAGCTGATCGGTGTATTTCTAGCACGATACTCTCTCTCTGGCAGTGGCAATAGGAGCTATTGAGGAGACCATGGGACCCTGGTGCTTCCTGCAGTTCTCTGCCTGACATCTTCTCAGCATCCATGTCTGCTGTGTCAAGGATCATACACTATTGCCTCATTCTTTTGATATCCATACTTGAAGGCACCTTTTTGAATGTGCTCATCCTGCCTGTCTCCCTCAGCTACCTGTGGCAGACCTCTCTCCCCTCCCCACTGTCCATAATGGGAGGAGATACTGCTCTTCCTCTCTTAGCTGCCTTGTGCTGTGGGAGCTATCAAGCTTTATATTGTGGTGTTCATCCACCATCTCCCCCAGTTTCAAAATCTTTGTCATATCCTCCCTCAGCTGCCTCTTCTCCAAACCTGAAAAATCACAGTTTACCTTTGCAAAAAAACCAACAAAATCTAAACAAAAATAAAAATTCAAACCCCAAATCCAAGCCAAGTTCCCTAACAAAAAGCAGAAACAGCCTTTTACGCCTGTTCTAAGTGGCACTTATCTCACAGTGGTTTTACAAAAGTGCAATTTCCTTGATTTCGTGTAACAACTGCTGGTTTTCTCTTGTCTAAAAGAAAGAATATTCAGAGCTGATATTTTCAGTAAGATAATTAACTAAATAGTTATATCTGTAATTCAGCAGCAATTTTAATATCTTCTAGAATTGTACAGTACCTCTTCGGGCATTCTCTTTATTTCATCCTAAAAAGTTAATAGTGTCATGTTACATTAGGAAAAATATGGTGCAATTATTGACAAAGACTTCATAAGAGAGGATGATAACAATAATACCTGAGGGAAATTTCTGTTTCTCTAAGCACAGAGACATAAGACAATAAAATCAATGTGATATTTATTGGAACAAAATAGAAGAACTTTTTGCAACAGAGTTTGATTCTCATCAGAGTTTTCTTCCCTTTGTTTAAGATAGAAGTATGCTTAGTGGAAAATCTGGATAAGATACTGGTTCTGGCCAAAATGTGTATTAAAAAAACCTTCTAATCAGCTACAGATTTTCTACTTCATTCCCTGGAGCTGTGTGGGGGATTATAGATTGAGCCTGTTATGTCCCTAGTGCTTCACGAAGAAGAATCTTTCCCCTTATTTTTGGCATAGCTTTCCAACACATATATGTATGAGTTATGTATGGGAAGGTTGGAAGTACAAATGCTTTTGTAGCTCTTAGCAAATATTAGGAAGAGTTACAACTTGGACAGATTCAGCATTTAATGCCTTCAGAGTTAAGTAATCCTCAGAAAAGCTTGTGAAGTTTTGCAATACTCACTTTACAGAAGGAGAAACTCAGGACACAGATAATCAAGGAAACTACTGCAGAGTAAACTTGGCTGTGAATTACACCATGCCATACTACTTGATAACTTCTGGACATCAGGCAAAAATGTTGGAGATACTTAGCTGTGCAATTCATTAGGAACTTCAGTCTTACTTTAGCAGATGGCTTCTTCTGTTTTACAGACACTTTCTAATTTGTAATTTCACTAAGAGCTAGGTAGTCAGGTCTTTTTAATTTTTTTTACACAGATTTCTTGTGCACCATTGTGAAAATTACTGGTTTCTTTTCTGCGTATTTAGCAATAAAACTCCTTCATGTCCAGTGTACGTATGTCTTGTCAGAAGACTGAGAAATCTTTGGCAGAGGCAGTAGTAGAATACAGAATTTAGTGTCTAGTCCATTCTTCATGTAATCACCTACTGCATATATTGCACTTATGTTCAGTTGTATTTGTATTATTAATCATCAATTTAAAATGCAATAGATGAAGGAAAGTCTGATGTATGTTTATGGCACATGACAGGTTACCTTTTAACTTACTCTCTTGCAAAACAGTAGGGCAGTCATATTTCTCATTCCGTTCTCTGCATTAGTCATTAACTGAACTAAATAACAAGTCAGAAACATTCATTATTTCAATATTAACTGCCTTTTCTAGAAAGCAAGCATATTCCTGCACTTTTTTCCCCTGCATTTTGCACATATAAAAGATATTTTTCTTAACTACTGTTCAGTCAAGGGAGTCTCATTTTGCATTTCTCAGAAATGTACTCCTTTAAAAATTACCTTTTTAAGTGGGCTCGTGTCCATTGGCCCATTTGGAACCATATGAGGCAATGGATTATTTGCTGCTGTAGATTAATGTTTGTGGTTGTTCCCTCCCACCCCTTTTCCCAACAGCTACTCAGACAGTAGCAAAATAGTAATTAACTATTCATGAGTTACTCGTATGACCTACTTCTAATCTTTATGTCTTGTGTCAGGCACAGCTTCAACATGGAGAGGCAAGGGGCTATAGCGAGCAGCCCAGCTCCAGTGCTAATTACAATGCTACTTGTAGATGATTTCATGTTTTTATTTCAAGCCTGCCTTGTCATTGCAAAGACACATGTGTTTGACCACATATTTCAAAGATGTACATTAAATGTAGGAAAGCTCAAAATTATTAATTAATATTTCAAAGGGAAAGGGAAACAGGAGAGAAAAGGTACTCACCAGAAAAATTCAGGAGTCAGACATTAACACAGTCTGCAGCTCTTAGAGAAATAACTCAACAGCATCGTCACTGTGAAATTATTTTTATCTGATCAATTTATTTGCTCTCCAACTTGGAATCTTGTTGGGAATTACCAATCTTCAGTACACTAATTTTCCCTTTGAAAGCTACCAGTCTTTCTCTATAGGAGTGGATTAGAAATAATCACACAAGACCAAGATCTGAACTTCTGACCTTTTGATAGTTGCATGCCAGTCAGACTTTTCTGCTTCCACTTTCTCCCTCAGACTAGTTGGGCATCGTTTCTTTTCCAATTTTTTTTATTTAACTAGTCTTTCAACAGATGAGCTTGCAGAAGAAAAATGTCGCCATAATGGCATTTTAAAAATACCACTGGCAATTGCTGATATGGCAGTACTTTTTTTCCTTCTCCTTCTCAGATGGGCAGAAACTTGCCACTTTTTTGTCTAAAAGTTTCCTACCACATGATGCTGACACAGATCACATTTCTTCCCCCCCGCCCACCTCCCCAAGAACATGCTGAATCTGTTCTTTTTAACCCTTTTCCTATCCTGAAATAAAAATAAAAACAAATGACAATCTGCAGTTGCTGCTCTTCCTATAATATATGGTTTGCTCGGATTTTCCCATTATACAAGTTTAAGTCCAAGGATGCTGGCACTGATTTAACAAATGTCCCTGCATCAGTAGCAATTCTGATTTTCCCTCCCCAAAAACTCTACCATGCCGACTGATGAGGTCAGTCTTCTATGTGGTGGAAAAATTTATGTTTCTAATGCTTTAGGGTGAGGAAGGAAATGAAAACAGATACTCCACTTTCACTATGATTGACCTAGTAACTAGACAATTGTCCAAGCTTTCCATAGCAGCCATTTTCAGGAAGCATGAGCACTGCTCAGTTTGGCATCACATTGCAGGACTAGATCTTACGTTATAGGTCTTCTTATAGAAGAATACACCCAGCAGTTTGGCTTCCTAATACCTGTCAGGAGAAAGCAATTCTGATACCACTCTTTCTAGGGTTTCTTGTTGGCTTCTTTAACATATAATCTTTCATGTGTACAAATCTTCTCCAAAATCTGTCTAGACCTAGAGGCTTTAAAACACCATGAGGGGGTCAGATGCTTCACTTTTATGATTCCCAAGAACTAGATAAACATTGCAGATTTTTTATTTCACATGGCTTGTGTTCCTAAATTCTGTTATCATAACAAAACAATTGCATGTCCTTTAGGCAGCTAAATCTTGCTTCAATTTTAGTGATGTAAGCATTCTGGTACATAAAATACCAGTCTTCTTTTGTAAGACTTGACAGTTTTTGTAGTTTGGACTCCTGAAAGGCATCTTAAACAGGATTCCTGAAAATTAAGTCCTAAAATTATCCAACAGTAGTTATTAATTGAAAAGCTGAGCAATGAACTTCAGGCACTTGTTGGAGAGCATTTGATCAATTAAATGCCTGTTGAATTCACTATTACTTTAAACAAAAATCTGAATGAAGAAATTGAGTGTTAAACTGACTGAGCTAGAAAGCTGGCCACTTAGGCATGCTGTGAGGCTACTTCTTTCTCCCTCTATGGGTAATCTGTACCAGAAGCTGTGGCAAAGAGGAGTCTAATGGGGGATTTCAAAGGGAGAAATCAACACTCAGCAGATACTGATTAGAGGTACAACATGACAAATTTGTCAATAATAATTTGTTAAGATACATTTTCCAGTCTTCCTCTCTATAAACCTTCAATAAAGAAAAAGTTAAATTCTTCTATTGATTTGCTCAAAATGCCTTGGTATTTCCTCAGAGATTGTCTTTGGTTTGTATTTCTTTCATGCTAAGCATATCATTCAATTTCTACTGTCCAAAAACTGTGATGCATTAGCCACACAGAACTATTTCTGTCTTGTGTCAGATATTTCATGGGCTAAACATCTGACACAAGAATCCTGAAAACAGCACAAAACTTAAACTATTTTCTCCAGTTCACTCTTAAAGGTCAGGGATCAGGGAAGAGACATTATCATGTGTATATCCCACTCTTTAGTTTCAAAGTTTATGTAGCTACAGACAACAACAATACACTTTCATTGTGCAAACAGATGAAAAAAATAAATGAGCTCTCTGGCCAAATTTAATTAAGTACCTATTTGAATTGTGCTTGCAAAAAATGCACTCTTTGTTTTCACAGATACTGAGCTTGTTTACTAGACTTGCTGTGGAAAGTGGGCAAAAAAACCCTGCTATGTGCATGAGTGTGAATCAAGTGCATTAAAACAACTGGAACAGCTCTCTGTGGAAAATGCATTGCTCAGCAATAAGGATAATTTATTAATATTTCCAAGCTAGGAAGAATTGGAGAAGAACCCACTTGGAAGAAAACCAAGCTAGAATACGCCCAATTACTGGGCCTTAAATGCTTCCAAGATTTTTTAGAAGGTTGCACTGGGTCATGCCGACAAGTGTTCCCTTTTGGCATCCCAGCCGTTCCAGGGCATACTAGCAGCACGTGTGCAACAGCCTGACCTCATCAGCGGAGGGCACCAGTCCAGCCTTCTCCTGGCAGCTCTGTTTCCCAGTTGTCTTTATTATCTATTATTTGCCCAAGAGATCGCTTGCATAGGGGCATCAGTAATGTTCGTGCAGTTATTTGAATTGACTTTGAAATAAAGTTGTTGGGTAAACTACAGGGGAAAGAG